>NC_047110.1:7676975-7976975 GCF_902500255.1 Thalassophryne amazonica | reverse complement strand
TACCTCCTCTTCAGCGGCCCACACAACACATAGTTTATGCTCAGCTGCTCAAAGTGCTTCTCTGGAAGAAAGCGGTGATGACAGATTGCAAGAAAAGTGCTTCTTTCCATGTTTTTTACTCAGCATCACTTTGTTTTGCATACACGAGGGCCAGTTATGTGCATAACTCTGCATAACAAGCAACTTGATAGGTCAATGTGTCTGTGTAGTTAAAAGATGCTGATATGGCCGATAGAAGGAGTTTCACTCATCCTTGCCCATTTCCATCAGAACCAAAAATGTCAGCTGAATATGGAGTAGTTTCTGTGGAGTTACATATGGAGACTTTGCAGGCCCACTGACAAACTGACAGACATACTTTATGAAACCTGGCCTGATTTATTGCTATATCAGTAAAAAATCTATGTTTCATAGTCTTGTGTGCCAATGACAGCCCGTTAGTGCCGACTACACCCGAATACGGACGCAGCCCATGACACAAGTGATTGTGGGCATTCGCACAAATATTCTATACTCTATGGGCTAACTTTACCACAAAGATAAAGTTAACATCTCAAAATGTCTTCTGTTGAAGAACACAACATGCTTTTCATGGGATTTATGTTGCAAAGGAGGCTTCTGCCCAGAGAACGGTCAGTCCCTCTCACTGCATGTTCTACACTCATGTCCACCATTACCTACGTTTTCCACACACATACATATCACACATGTATGATAAACCAGAGCAAAGAGCAGCGCTGTGTGCCTCATGAAGCCATGTGCCTCATGAAGCTGTGAGCCTCATGAAACTATGTGCCTCATGAAGCTGTGTGCCCCATGAAGCTGTGAGCCCCATGAAGGCTGGACTATTGTAATTCATTATTATCAGGTTGTCCTAAAAGTTCCCTGAAAAGCCTTCAGTTAACTCAAAATGCTGCAGCTAGAGTACTGACGGGGACTAGAAGGAGAGAGCATATCTCACCCATACTGGCCTCTCTTCATTGGCTTCCTGTTAATTCTAGAATAGAATTTAAATTCGTCTTCTTACTTATAAGGTTTTGAATAATCAGGTCCCATCTTATCTTAGGGACCTCGTACCATATCACCCCAATAGAGCGCTTCGCTCTCAGACTGCAGGCTTACTTGTAGTTCCTAGGGTTTGTAAGAGTAGAATGGGAGGCAGAGCCTTCAGTTTTCAGGCTCCTCTCCTGTGGAACCAGCTCCCAATTCAGATCAGGGAGACGGACACCCTCTCTACTTTTAAGATTAGGCTTAAAACTTTCCTTTTTGCTAAAGCTTATAGTTAGGGCTGGATCAGGTGACCCTGAACCATCCCTTAGTTATGCTGCTATAGACTTAGACTGCTGGGGGGTTCCCATGATGCACTGAGTGTTTCTTTCTCTTTTTGCTCTGTATGCACCACTCTGCATTTAATCATTAGTGATCGATCTCTGCTCCCCTCCACAGCATGTCTTTTTCCTGGTTCTCTCCCTCAGCCCCAACCAGTCCCAGCAGAAGACTGCCCCTCCCTGAGCCTGGTTCTGCTGGAGGTTTCTTCCTGTTAAAAGGGAGTTTTTCCTTCCCACTGTCGCCAAGTGCTTGCTCACAGGGGGTCGTTTTGACCATTGAGGTTTTTACGTAATTATTGTATGGCTTTTGCCTTACAATATAAAGCGCCTTGGGGCAACTGTTTGTTGTGATTTGGCGTTATATAAATAAAATTGATTGATTGATTCATGAAGCTGTGTGCCTCATGAAGCCATGTGCCTCATGAAGCTGTGAGCCTCATGAAGCCACGTGCTTCATGAAGCTGTGAGCCTCATGAAGCCACGTGCTTCATGAAGCTGTAAGCCTCATGAAACCGTGTGCCTCATGAAGCCACGTGCTTCATGAAGCTGTGAACCTCATTAAACCGTGTGCCTCATGAAGCCATATGCCTCATGAAGCTGTTAACCTCATGAAGCCTAGTGCCTCATGAAGCTGGAACCTCATGAAGTTGCATGCTTCATGATGCTGTGAGCCTCATGAAACTGTGTGCCTCATGAAGCCATATGCCTCATGAAGCTGTTAACCTCATGAAGCCTAGTGCCTCATGAAGCTGGAACCTCATGAAGTTGCGTGCTTCATGAAGCCTAGTGCCTCATGAAGCTGTAACATCATGAAATGCGTGCTTCATGAAGCTGTGAGCCTCATGAAGCCGTATTCTTCTCCTTTTCCTTGCACACAGCCATTCAGCTCCAGACAATTTCCGTCCTGCCCCAATAAAACCACTCACTGCTCTCTCCAAAACAGAAAACAATCTGCAGTGTCTTTTAAATTTAGCCTCTAATTGTAGCATGAAATCAAAATAATCAAAAATTCACTTTCAAGCAATTTATTTCAAGCACTGAAAACCCATCTCTAAAATTAATGTATTCCAATGTCACCAATTGCCCAATTTGGTATCGGATTTTTTTCACCAAAAATGTACAGAGTCAAGTGTCAAATATCAGCAATGGGAGGCCGGCTTCAAAGGTACTTGCTAACAGTATGGTGGCTTAGTGGATGCTGGAAACAAACAAACCATGTGAGCCAGTTCATGAGCGATGATGGTGGCGATCCGCTGCTTGTTGGAGTTGGACGAGTAATCGGGGTCATACAACAGAGCTGTCTCCCTGTATGTGATCAAACCCCAGTTCTCCATCGCTCCGGCATTAAAATCTGGGAGAGCAATCTGATCTGCAGAACAAAAGACATTATTAATGATCGACTGGTGCGTCAAAGACAATGACATAATTCATGTCATCAAGAGTTCTAATAAGAACAAAACTCATCACTGACCTGCTGCTAATGTTTGCTATTTAACACCATCAAACCAAAATTCTAAGCATCCAACCCCAATTCCAGTGAAGTTGGGACGTTGTGTAAAATGTAAATAAAAACAGAATACAATGATTTACAAATCCTCTTCAACCTATATTTAATTGAATACACCACAAAGACAAGATATTTAATGTTCAAACTGATAAACTTTATTGTTTTTGTGCAAATATTTGCTCATTTTGAAATGGATGCCTGCAACACGTTTCAAAAAACCTGGGACAGTGGTATGTTTGGGAACTGAGGACACTAATTGTTGAAGCTTTGTAGGTGGAATTCTTTCCCATTCTTGCTTGATGTACGACTTCAGTTGTTCAACAGTCCGGGGTCTCTGTTGTCGTATTTTGCACTTCATAATGCGCCACACATTTTCAATGGGCAACAGGTCTGGACTGCAGGCAGGCCAGTCTAGTACCCGCACTCTTTAATTACGAAGCCACACTGTTATTTAATTTAAAATTTTCATGGAATAGCGATGTATAAAAGCAGCGCTGCATTTTGGACTTGAGAATGCAAAGAGCTCCACTTTTGGTTGGTTTGTAGTGGTTGGTAGTGGTGATGCATGCCATGTTGTTTATTTTTATTTTTTTCCTTAAATTTGGCACAACTGTGTAGCTATGGATGACTGGAGTTGGCTTTCTTCACGGCTTCTTGGAAAACTCTCTGCGACATGAGACATGCTGACATGCTGACATGTCCGCCTGGCTCATGATTACAGCTCGGATGAAAGGTGCTGGACAAAATAATCCTGCCTGCACCCTAAAGCTTGTTATGTGTCGACGCGGGTTGAGGAGCGGACCTGCGTCTGACGGAACCCAGCGCTAAAATAACCAGAAAGCGGTTCCAATAACAAAAACAATTTATTTTTTCACCCTCTGGTGCATAATAAAGTGTAGAAACTAAAACAGCGTCATTCTGGTGGAGTGAAGGCTGGCATGCTCTCCAGCGCCCAAAAGGATCGAAGCCCGGTGCTTCTGGACTCACTGTTACCGCCAAACACCCCCCAGGTGGACACGACAAACCGACTCTCTGCGAAGGATAGAAGAGGTGAGGTAAGTCAGCAGTTACAACTAATATCCTTCAAAAGACACACACCATCAGCAACACATTCAGGTCTGTATTTTAAGCTTTATGCAAATGAGCAGCTTCTCACAACAGGTGGAGGATCACTTGTCCGCACGCCACAGCAGTGAGAAGCAAGCTGCACAATTCTCATCACAATTCAAATATACTGCGTAACAAAATACCAAGTTACTATCAACAAGTAGTCAAACAATTAATCACCTCTGATGTGTGCTGACAGCATGTGTCCCTCACCCTTCCTGCTTCACAGGCTCGATGTGTTAAACCCATGCGCGGTCCTCAGCGTCTCACAAACGAACATCACAAGGTCGAGTTCCCGGCAATTCTGCTTGAATCACACATGGCTTAAATGCAGAACGCCATCTAATTATCTGCTTCAGCTGAAAGTCTTTAAGGTTGCATGTGAGCACCATCCACAGGTGCTGCACATGATGTTGATGAGGGTGAAGGAATCTTCAGTCAGCACCTTCTCCACAGACAAATCAGTTTTCATACCACCTGGAGAGCAAAGAAAAGAAAAGAACACCAAAATGTCCAGCCACACCCCCCCAACACACAACAAAGCTGATAATAATGGTCTACCCCTGTCGAGCATCTCTGCTCAATACCACAGGTGGGTTAAGAGCAGTCTTTAGTATCGTTGATATGACACGAGCACACAAAGTTAGCACACTTTGTGTATGATTCTAATCTTACTTTCACCCCTGCTGGTAATGATGGCTGTGGGTGTGCACGTCAGTGATCAGATGTCCGTAATAATCTGATCACACATGCAGTCTACTGGTGCAATAGTCAGGGGACCATGGTTTACATGTAATCGGTCCATGGTTGTGTTGTGGTTGACTCTGTTAGGGTGTAGGATATTCCTATCCCAGGGTTTCTTTGTCGTGCCTCTTTCTCCAGTGGGCTGTGGGTGTGTATCTGAGTAATTAGCAATGGTCATATTTGTCTCATTGTTCTTACTCCTTTCCTTCTGTGTTCAGTGTTTCTTTTCTGTGAATCATGTCTTTTCTCTCACTCTTTTCCATCTTCTCATCTTATGATTCTATGGTCATCGTGTGTGTGGTTGGGCTCTCTACCTCCCTCTGATGTCCCTTTACGTCTTTACAGGTTTTAGAGTGTCCTTATTCTATCCTCCTCTAGTGTTCATTTGGGTTCCTTACATGCCATTAGTTTGATTGTTGTCACCTGCCTGGATTCTGCAGCTGATCATTGATTGGTTTGGTTATTTCAGTGTCTGTGTCTGTCATGAGTTGCAGATCCATTGTTTGAATGTACGTTTGTGTGTATAAATTCATGTTTTATGTTGTGAGAGCTCTAGTCTCTGTGTTTCCTGCGCTCTCTTCCAGAAGTAGGGGTATGTGTTTTAGGGATACGTGCAATATGCATGAATTATTTATGTGAGACTGCTGTGTAATAGGGGTATGTGCAATTTGGATATGTGTATTAGGGATGTGCAATATGTATGATTGGTGTGTGTATTAAGTTATGTAATATGCATGAGTCATGTAATTATGTCATAGCAGTTTTACTTTTGCAGCTCTTGGAGTCCAAGACAAATTTCCCGGAAGGGACAATAAAGTGTATCGTATCGTAAGTAAGTAAGTACTGTGTTGGTTTGTGGCACTCCCTGCATCACACCTGACTCTTAGTTTTTATCTACCGGCTCCGAGAAAGATGCCAGACTCTTTTTGAACTGTCTCTCTTTAGTGAAGGAGCAGAGATTGTGTTGGCATTCACCTGTGTGAAGCCTGAGTTTGACTACACCTTTGAGAAGCTTATTCCTGAGTTTGTTTGCACCTTGATGAAGAAGAATCTTGTTTGTACTCACCATTAATTAAGAAGATTCCTCAGTTTGCATCCTCCTTTGAAGAAGCTCCCTCTGTTTCAATTCACTTGTTATACTGAAGATTTCTAATTTTGGACCCACCTAACTAAGACAGAGTGGGTCAAGTGCATGCACTTGACTGTGTGTTTGTGTGAATTCCCCTGTAAATTAGACTTTCTTCCGATCGTCATATTCTGGGCTGACCTACATATTGGAGTTCTCTTAGTCCCTTAATCACCCCATGATGCATGCAGGTCTTCAAAAGAGCAGACCATAGTGCTCACCGTGCTACCCCCCCCAATTGCTAAGGGTGACGGGGTGGCTCGTATGGCATGGAGGGACATTCTGCATATTCCTGCTGCACTCTTTTATTCTTTGTCTCTTTAATTTTTTGTGGGGAAAGGTTTATGTCTGCATTCGATCTGCACTCTGGGCAGTCGATCTGGTTTCGGAATCATTTAAGCTGGCTTTGTACCACATTCTGGGTATTCATACAGCATTCGTACACGTCTATATGAATGTCTGTCCCATGTGAATGCAGCTTGAATTCTGTTTGTTTTTCCAATTCGTGCGCCATTCGTGCTCTTGTGTGACGGGGCCATCAACTCTGTTGAAGTCCCACTCCTTGGATTCTGTATAGGGATGGGTACTGAATTCGATACTTTTTTGGTACTGACCGAATTCTGCCAGTACTACCGGGTATCTGTTCAAGTAAAATCAAACGGTACCATGTTTCGGTACTTAAACACAGCATTATGCTTGAGAGAGTGGGAGGGTGGACAATTTTACATGCTGAACATGAACGCAGCATGCACAGCGTAATGACGTCAGAAGCGGCAGCCACTGGTTCATAAAGCAGCATGGCTGACAGAAAGCACTCAAAAGTATGGCTCCACTTTTCTAAATGTGATGTAGATTATGCTTGCTGCAATATTTGTGATGCAAAATGCAAGGCCAGCGGCACAAGATATTTCTCTATGCTGAAGAGAGCACAATTTTTGATTGCCTGTGAGTCAGATCAGCTCCTGAGTTCGGCACCGCTAGCAACTTGTCATCTGAAGCTAGCATCGCTGGAGAAGATACGCTTACAACCGCTTCATCATAATCGTTTACTGCAGGTAAGAAATGCTAAAGCGTAGTGTTTAGATGACGTTAGCATGTGTGGAGCGGGCTCGGCTCTTGCCCGAAAAAGTTGATATGCCTGTATTCTTGAAAAAAAAAAAATTGCACAAGGAACGACAAAACACTACAGTAAATGTAGTTCATTGCAAAAAAGTTTGCCGCACTTTTATTTTTAGTTTGTTGCACTTTAATTTAGAAAAAGTACACTTTTATTTATTTTTAATCGATCCCCTTTTGGTTTTAATTCATGCATTTTAAAGAAAAAATACTGCTTTGGTGTAGTTAAGAGTTTCTATGTTCAAGAAATTTGTGAAACAATTGCCTTGTTACAAGACAAACAATTTCATGTTGTTTTGACATATTTGTTAAAGTTTATACTTTCAGAAATAAATCTGTTCAACTGTAATTTTTTGAGACTATAAACACAATGCGTAAAAGTACTGAAAATTGGTACTGCTGCGTACTGGTATCGATTCCCAGGTTCCGGGTATCGGTACCGTATCAGTTCAAATGTGACAGGTACCCATCCCTAAATCTGTACATTATTAAACGCTGTAACTGGAATGTGAGACATTATTTCTGTTCTCTGTATGTTCTGCTGGATGTTGTTGTGGTGCTTTCAAAGGGCTGTTGGAGAGTTTCTCTTATTTTAAAGACAGGAAGTGTTTGTGCTGTTGCTGTTGTATAAGTCACAAATGACTTCAGACAGACAGATGAAGTCAGACAGATGACAATCAGATGTCATCTGTCAATCATTGATGTTGCATGCAATCATCCCAGTTTCTAATCTCAGAGGGCCGTAATAAAACATCACCTGTTAAAGATTCCTGGAATCTCACAGATAAGATTGGCAGTAATAACTTTTGTCTTCCTCACTTTGATCTGGGTGCGTTTTATATATTTTTCAAAATGCTCAAAGCTAGTTTGTGTCTGAAAAAAAGAGGTACAGACATGTGCAAGTCACTTTTTGAAAAATCAGTGAAGAAACCTTCTAAATATCAAATAATTTATGATGAAAAGAGATAAAGCTTCAAGGACTAAACAAAACCATTCTTTATCTTCAGAACTATTCTTTTGAGTGAGCTAGTCATGATTTTGGAGGAAATGAAGTTGATCCAACATTAATCCATGTTGAAGTCAGACACTGAATCTATGTTAAAAAAATAAAAATTACATTTGAAAATGGGAAATCCTAATTTTGGATCAACACAAATATTCACCCTAGATATTCAACTTATTATATGAGTGTTAAAATCAACAAGTAACACATCTGGTGCTTTGTGTAAATAAATTAATACACTTCCTACGAGTTTCTGACAACATAAAAAAGTTCAAAGCACTCGTGAGGAACCAAACCACATTTCAAGGCCGTGTTGAAGTCATATTCAGACGTTGTTACAACACTGGGAGATTGACATTGGAGTGACATCGGTATCATGTCGAATGACGTCAAAATGTAATATAACAATAAAACCACATTGATACAATGGGATGTTGATCACTTCAGTATTATAATTCCCTGGCAGAGATACCCAGCCTTGCCCCGGGGAAGAATGACTAAGACAAAAGTTAATAAGTGGGCATTAGTTACTTCACTTGCTCTTTGTGCAGAAGCTCAGGTTAGTTTAGGTTATAAATAAACTCCAGCACTCAGAGTGCTTGTTTAAGGCCCCGTCACACATAGTACGAATCAGCACAAGCCAAGCTGAATCCGGTGGAAGTAAAAAAAAAACAAAAACACAATTTGCACCACATCTGGGAGGGAATAATAATTCCGGAGGACAGCCATCCGAAAACCCAGACTGCACACTGACCCACCCTGACTGATTCATGCACTTTCTGCGTGCATCAGCTCTAGACGGCAGTCCAAATGTATTTGGAACACAGTACGTACACCAAGAATGCTGTTAGATTGCAGTAAGAATATTACAAATGCACCTCGAATGTCGTACGACTGCACTTCAAACGCCACCGGAAGTCTGGGTGGAGGGCAATGCTACAGTGTGCTACGTATCTTTTGGAGACCTTCTTTTGGAGTGTGTCTCTGTTGGATGTCAAATGACATCCAACCTATGAAATGATATGTAAACAAGGCCCACTGACTATCACATCACGGTTGTGTATGTACACCCGTGTGATCAAACTACTATGGCTATCAGTTCACCGATGTGCGCACGTCATTTTTCAGAGCGGCAGTGAAAGCCCCCAGCCCACGATGCATCACAGTACACCCACAATCAGGAGAACCTGGACTACATGTATCAGGCCATATATTGGATATCATATGTAATCCTGAGAAGTGTGAAGGCAGGTCAGACCGGCCAGCCTCTCTCTCTCTCTCTCTCTCTAAATGTCACTCACCCTCTCACCCTGCCTCTCACGGCCTTCCCTACCCCAGATATAGCTCTATGACCTAATCACACTGTGGTCCACACATGTGTCGTGCCAAGCAGACAATGCTACACATGACTGACTCTCTGAACCATGCGACCAGGTGTGATGTGCCCTGATGCACAGCAGACCATCCCGCACACTGTGTGTGGTGGTTGCGTGTATGGCAAGCACGAGTATAAACCCCAGCCTGATCTGAAAAGGAAGTAAGGACCCAAGCAGTCGTATCCAAAAGCTCTGGTTTATCAGGGATCTTCCACACAGAGCCATCTGCCCTCATTGCCACTTGCAGCTCTAGGACAGTGGGAAGGTCCCCACTCATTTCTTGTGGGAATTGGCCACCAGGGCTGCACCTTGTCACCAATCCTGTTTGTGATATTCATGGACAGGATATTGAGACATAGTCAGGGGGAGGAGAGTTTCCAGTTTGGTGGGCTCAGGGTCTCATCACTGCCTTTTGCAGATGATGTGGTCCTGTTGGCTTCATCGGCCTGTGACTGCCAACACTGACTGCATCGGAATGTGGCCTGGCCCCAAGTGAAGGATTTCAAGTACCTCAGGGATTTGTTCATGAGTGGGTTGACAATGGAGTGTGAGATTGGCCAGAGAACAGGCACAGCAGGGGCAGTATTGCATTCACTCTACCGTACTGTTGTGACGAAAAGGGAGCTGAGTCAAAAGGCGTTGCTGGGATCTACTGATCAGTCTTTGTTCCTACTTTCACCTATGGTCATGGGGGTTGGGTCATGACCAAAAGATCTAGATTGCAGGTACAAGTGGGAGAAATGAGCGCCCTTAGCAGGGTGGCTGGTGTTTCCCTTAGAGATAGGGTGAGAAGCTCAGTCATCCGTGGGCAGCTCAGAGTAGAGCCTGTACTCCTTCGCATTGAACAGAGCCAGGTGATGTGGTTTGGGCATCTGGTAAGGATGACCCTGGGTGCCTCCCTAGGGAAGTGTTCCAGGCACGTACATCTAGGAGGAGACCCCAGGGAAGCCCCAGGACTAGGTGGAGAGATTATATCTCCACACTGGCTTGGGAACACATCGGAATTCCCCAGTCAGAGGTGGTCAATGTGGCCCAGGAAAGGGAAGTCTGGGGTCCCCTGCTGGTGCTGTTGCCCCATGGCCCAATCCTGGATAAGCGGTTGAAGATGAAGAGACAAAAGTAAAGGCAGTAATACCAGTACAATGGCCAACATGAACATTTATGGACTTCAGGTTCTAAGTCTAATCTGTTCTCTCCTGGGTGTCACTGTTAAGTCAGGTTCTCTTATCACTTCTATTAAAGTTGATAAGAACTTGTAAATTCACATATTTTTTATTGTTTCATAACAATAAGAAACACACACGCACACACACACAAAGGGGTGTTTCACACATTTACAGTGCTCGGTGGTTGATGGTAAGAATCGAAGATGATGGGGAAAATGTTTGCCACGTTTACACATAACGACGGCACGTCAAGAATGCCACGAAGTATACATCCTTGGCCGCTAATCACAAATGTGATGATTCGGGCCAGAGGCGTCAGGTGTCCTCAGTTGAAATGTTTTTTGTTGAATATGTGTGTGTATGTATATATGTAATTGTATTTCATTTGGGGGGTTGAATGCTAATCAAATAAAAAGTTTCCATCATCATCAACTGTTGCAACCTGTTACCATGCATTACAATTAATGGCACGTGTTGCTGGAGAATTATCAGGAACCATTATGCACGGTCAAGAATAATGTTCCACATTGTTGCACGCTATCGTGCGTAACAGCGCACTGTTAAGTTCTGTCACATTGTGAATGAGGCGAAATGTCTCCACACACACACCCATATTCATCCAACCAACAGTTGCTGAAGAATTCAGATTGTTCCAGTTTGTTCCTCAAAATCCACACCAGAAGAACTTTGTGACTGCATGCTTTTTTGGGCAAAGCTGCTTCGGACTCCGACAAGGGCGGTTGCATCTCCTCCACTCTCCCTTATCTCTGTTCTCTCTGTTCTCTGCCTTTAAAATTCAAGTCCCTACTTCACCAGACTGTGAATTCCCCAAATTATATTCGATTCTGGATCTATTGGACTACTATTGGATTAACCATGGAATTGATCAGCTGGTCTCTGAATGCTATTGACACCATTTTTTCTACAAGAAGGTCAGGACCGGGGGATCCTACCTGCCCAGATGGAACGTATCCTGCAGGCTATGTCCTCGACTCCTGGAGTTCCTGGCGTGTGGCATGCTTGGCAGCTTTCTCCATTGAGGATGTCGAGGATTTATTCATTTTTGGTCTCATGGCAGCAGAGCTGGTACTTTTTGGTTTATGTGCTGCCCTGATCTACTGGAAAATTGGCAAGACGGCGGCATCAAGAACCATGGCCCCTCGCTTGTCCGTCATGATTAACGAGGTTGGCAAGGCAGTGCATTCTCAGACTGCGTTGACTCTTGAACTCAGATGCAAATTGGATGACACCTTGGAGCTGATGCGTGCCTTGCAGTTGAAGCTGAAGGTTTTGGAGGCCGGTGAATATTCTTAATTCATAATTGGGATTTGGTTGTTCAAGTGGAACTGTTAAAAGTGTTTTTCACTGCTCAACCACAACACTCCAGGCTTATCTAGCCTCAAGGACAAATTGCCCAATGTTTACCTCCAGAGGAATGTCTTCAGGCTCTGGTGAGATTATTCGGCTCCTTCTTATCTCAAAACTCACAAAGACAATAAACTGACAGACTTACACATGGACAAGACTGAAGCATGCTCCATATTTTTTTTCCCTTTACCTCCCTTCCTGCTCCCCCATCACTTTACCCCATCCCGGCCACCGCTCACGCCACCTCTCCCCCTTCCGTGGGCTGCGCGGTTTTTAAGCTGCAGCAGGTCCCTGTCAAATGTATATGTGTTGTCTTTAATTTTGATGTGTGCCATTATTACAGTAAACAAGTAATAATTGTGGATTAATTGCTGTATCTTGTCTGAGGTAATTGGAGTGTTTTTCACGCAAATATGACATTTGTAATGCATCTTGGCTATGTGCAAACGCACCTTAAGAGCAACAGCCATGTTCAGAGGCAGATCCCGGATATCTGTTGAAATCCACACTGACGGCACGGCCGACCACATTTGTGTGGTTTGGTACCAAAAGAACAGAGATGAAAGCGTGACTAGCGATGGACTTCAAACTGGATTTCGCAGGTAAATATCTAATAGATGACCAGTGTTGGCGCCATGGCAGCTCCTAATGTCACTGTGAGGTGTCACCTTGATGCTCACTGATTCCAGTAAGAACATGAGATGGATTACCTGATTTTGGAAGAGGGTAGCTGGAATTGTAATATTCCTCAAAGAACTTCAGTATGGGTCCGGTTAAGTTGAGGGCATATTCTCCCTGCTGATCACGAATGGCCGCTTTCCGAGCAAAGATGCGGATCTGTATGCGCACAAAGACACAACAAAATAAAGGACATGTTACACACTTTTCTGAATCAGCTGAAGCCAGAGATCTCAAACCATTCCACAAAGAATAGTGAGCAACCACCGGGTGACCTCAGTGATTATAAAAGTGACCCCGGTTTACCCTCAGAGTCCTTTCTAGAACCAGTTTACATTTTATTTGATTTACATTTGATCGTTATCTGTTTGAGGTTTCATGTTGAACAATCCAGATGCCCCAAATACCTACACACCAAAAAAATTCACCTGCTAAAAGAAAAGTTTATACTTTCAAATAGAACATTTAACCTCTGTTAAACATAATATATGTGGGACACACCCACTGAGCTAACCTGTTCTCTGTGAGCCACGCTCACTCTGTGTTTGACATGTCTACACATTCTGCAGGAGAGTGAAGGAATAACGGGTTCTATTTGGTCTTTTTTGCTTAGGAAGGATCCCAATGATTGAAATGACCCAGAAGTGCCTCAGTAGCAGCCATGAAAAGAACTCTTCAAATTGTCTAAATGTTTTGGACAACTGCTTCAGTGCCTCCTTCTGAATCTCCTTCAGCAAAAGATAGTTTAGTATCTCACTGAGGCACAACTGGTGGAGGGTAGAGACACAAAATCATGCTAAAAAACAAGTGACAAGTTGACACATTTTTCATGTGGAATCTCACTGAATTGGTCCTCCAGACACGTGTGCGCATGACGGCAGACTGTCCGCTGAAAGCCGTCTGGATTGGTGGCAAAAAACATTGCCACAAATCTTGAGCAGTCCACATTTTCTGTGCTTTTGCTGTGTACAGATGGGGAAATTTTGACAGCCTCTTTCACATAATAATTATGTAATAGGCCACATCCATCTACTGTGTGCACAAACATCTCATCATTTCAGCCGCACCAGTGATGCTGAACATCCGTTAGAGTGCCATGCAGCATTCATGTGTAAGTCCTTGGGCCTGCAAAGTGACCACTTTTGCATGTGTGCTGTGTGGCATGCAGTGATGCCGGTAACGCAAGTAACTTAAGTAACGCGTTACTTGCGTTACTAAGTAACGCAAGTAACGCGTTACTTAGTAACGCGTTACTTAGTAACGCGTTACTCTAATCTGACCACTTTTTTTAGTAACGAGTAATCTAACGCGTTAATCTTTCCAAATCAGTAATCAGATTAAAGTTACTTCTTCATGTCACTGTGCGTTACTATTATTTTTCATTATGGGTCGATAGCAGCATTAAACTTGGTCTGTGGGCAGGAGGTCGGGGTTCGACTGAACGTCCCACTTTAAGCCAGATGTGAGCTTTTCATCCGCGGTTTTTTGCAAGTGCTCGACTCGTCGTCTCCTCTTAAAGCGCGGTGATCAGCACACCTGCACTGAGCTTTACAAAGACATTTTTATACTTTTTTTTCCTCCTTTATTTAGAGCTGAGCTGCTCCGTATCGTCTCGTTAAAAACAGCTGATCCTCCGCGACGCGTCAATGACTAACACTATTTTCCACTCAAATACACCTAAACTCTCTTTCTGAGGACCACATGATGTGAAAACACAATAAAACTTTCTTACCTGTAAATCTGGTCACGTTTTCTGCATAAATAAATGTTATCCATTCTTTGTGTTCAAACGCCAAAGTAGGGGCGAATCCAGATGGAATGGGGGCGTGGGGGAGGGATGTGCCCCCCCCACAACACCCCTAGATTAAAAGTCCAGTTTTGAAGCCTTTTTTTTACTACAACTACTAATACTACTTAAAATAATATTAATTTCGACAAGTAAAATATTTAGAGAGAATTTAAATGTTAGAAAAATGCTAGAATTAATTTAATAGTTACATTTAGAAACAATGTAGGTTTGAAATTGCAAGTTTTACTGTTACAGTGCTGTCAACAGTTAAATATGAGGTCAAGAAAGAGGTCTTTATTTTACTTTTTATAAAACAAGTATTTATTTTCATTGAAGTCAAGAAAGGGTGACTATAAAGTAACTTTTGGCAAAACAGGTATCACTGTCATGTTGAGGTGGCAGAGGGTTGTTGTCGGCAGCTGGGAAAAGTAACTAAAAAAGTAACTAGTAATCTAACTTAGTTACTTTTACAATTGAGTAATCAGTAAAGTAACTAAGTTACTTTTTCAAGGAGTAATCAGTAATCAGTAATTGGATTACTTTTTCAAAGTAACTGTGGCAACACTGGTGGCATGTCAGTGGCTCTCTCGCGGTATGTGTGCAGACTCCTCTTGATTTTTTCTCTGTGTGCAGAGTTTTCTCGATATTTTGGCCATCACGTCAGACGGCATCCAGTGGACAGTTGGCCTCCATGCACGCATGTGTTTGGAAGACCAATTCAGTGAGATCCCACATGAAAAAGTTGCCACCTTTTTGCCTGTTTTTGCAGGATTTTTTGTATCCGCCTCCTTTCCACCAGTTGCAGCCCAGTGAGATACTAACCTAACCTAAGGCCCCCTTTACTCAGGACAGTGGAAGTCGTGAGTCAGTCATGCAGCTTAACCCTGATCTGCACAGGTGTCATGAAAACACCTTTCTGTGTATCTGCTTCAGTGGACCTTGTGTGTTTGTTGCCTCACATGGAGTTTGTGCACTACAGATGATGTCACATTTCCATGGAGATCTGCTGCTTGTTTCTCTTATGCTGGATTTTGAGAGGTTTACCGTCATTATGTCCTTACTGTGCATGTGCATTGAGAGAGAAAGAAAGAGAGAGAATGAGAGAGGGTGAGAGAGAGAGAGAGAGAGACCATGTATAGACTCAGTGAGCACAGCCTCACCGTGGAGAAAGGCTGCCACAGACAGACCTGGCTCCCCACAGAAGACAGACTGTGCACCCACTGCTCACAATACAAGGTAGAGACAGAGCTGCACTTCCTGACCACCTGCCCGCTGTGCCAAGACATCAGAGACATGTACTTCCTACAGATCACAAACACCCAAACACACTTTGAAAGCATGACCAACATCAACTAACTTCTGTATCTGTTAGGTGAAGTACAACGATGTGCAAACACAGCATCGTCTTAATTTTTTTTTTTTTTTTTTTTTTTGCTCTATGTAACACTTGCTTTGGCAATGTAAACATATGATTCATATGCCAATAAAGCTCCACTGAAGTTGAAAATTGAAATTGAGAGACAGAGAGAGAGAGAGAGAGACAGAGCGAGACTAAGAGATAGAAAGTGATCATCAGTTCTGATTTATTTGGTGTCCATGCGTGTGTGTGCACATGCTTTTCTCTGTCATTAATGCGAGTGGTGTCAACTAAATTTGCAGCCATGAAAAATATAAACTTTTTTGTTCAAAACCATTGCAGGGAGTGGAAAAAGTTACAACTATTGTCTTGATCTCACTTTTTCTCCTCCTCCAACCAGACCTGAGCTCCATGTGGTACTCTGTTACTCAAACTCTGGATTGTACAGTTCATGGAAAAAACTACAACAAAACTACAGTCTACAATGAACCTAATTACTTACTTATATATTAAAATTCTCCACACGATATGGTTCAGGCAGGTTTTGTCAGATCCATGGCAGTGGGAAAAACTGGCACACAAAGGATTCATTTAATATTTAGCTGGTTTTGTCTTCCATGATGACACTTTATTACTTAGGTCTACAGGTTGTCACCATAGTAACAGTAATCAGACAGCAGATTATGTGTGTCTGACGTGTCCTTTTGGTGACAGTCGAGCTAAATGTCCAGTGGTGGGCATGGCTAACCAAAAAGTTAGCTTTTATAACCGCTAATCGGCTAACTGAAAAGTTATCTTTTGTAACGCTAAACTGATAAACCACCAAAAAATGTATCGAAGGCTACAGCTAGCCGCTAACTTTCAGTATTGTCCCCGGTACACTCTCAGCTACTGACAAGTAGCTCTTTTGATAGAATCAACAACTATCACAAACCCAAACACAACTAAAGAGTCAGTGTGTCTGTCTTTGTGCACCCTAATCACCGCTGTAGGGAAGCGTCATTAATCTTTTCAACTTACAGTGGTCCAGCCATGAGGCAGACATCTTGAAAAGGCAAGCAGGTTTGACTTATGGTTTTGATTTATAAATCAAATTAATCTGGGTAGAATAATTACATTAATGCCAACTGTCATTTGTACAAAGTGAAAATATAAAACTTATCTTTTAATTTTAAAATAATGCACTAATTCTGATGATCTGATGATCCAATGTGCACAGGAGTCTGTGGTGAAGTGATCCACGCAGTCAGCAGTGTGTGATCCAACGTGCGCACAAGTCTGTGGTGGAGTGATCCACATTCAATTCATAAAATGGATTTCTTTTGAAATCCAGAGAACACAAACAGCAGGTCTTGAAAAAAAAAAGAGCAGACAGAGAGACAGTTCTCTAAGTCTCTCTCTCTCTCTCATGATCAAATAAGAAGTGTGATGTTTCAGTATGTGAGTTTAAATGGCAATATTTTTCTTTTTGTTTCTAAATAGCGACAAGGGCTACATGTGACAGTACACATACACATACATTAAAAGCAAACATTCGCAGCTGCAAGCAAATTTGTGAATGTAACGATTACGCAGGAAAAATGCAGAGTGCGCATACATTTCGGGCGTACTCTAAATGCAACACAACGCAACTCTACATTTGTGGCGGTGTGAAAGGGGCTTTAAGTTTGAAGGTAATCTTTCATAACTCTAAGACACTTTTTGTATATCCCAACAACCAAAAGTGCTGATGGATTAAACATGGTGGAATCATTACTGGGATAGATTAGATTAGATAGGATTAGATTTTAGATTCTGTGACTGATTTGTATGTATGAAGTCATACATCAAAAACTGAGGTATTGTAGAGTGTTCCATGATGCATCACAAAAAAATGTCCAAAATGTCCTTGTAACTATCTGATCTTTAACCTGTTTTTCAAAATGGCTGATGCACAAAATGTCCTTGTATTTGGTAACAACTATCTGATATTTTTATAACTGTCTAATTGATAAAACAATCTCATCTTTTTATGTGTTTAATTTATAAACAACCATGAACATGGGGGTGCCTTAGGCTGAAGGAACAAATGTTAGTGAAGGAGACAAATCTAGGTTCTTTGTTCCAGGTGTTTGCATGTGACCTGTTCAAGATCCCTTTGCTGAGATAACTCTGTATCAGTGTAACAACTCTTTACAATACAACATATAAACTTGGAAGTCCATTTCCAGTCCAGTTCTTTCTGGAGATCACTCACGGTGATAAAAGAACCTAACAGTATGTTTACGTGTACATTTATATTTAGGTGTGCAGGGTGTGTATCAGCCCTCTGAGGGCCTTCATTTTCCTGTTGAAGTTGTAATATCTAAGATAAATGTTAACAGAGTTATCTCATCAACACAAAATTTTGACCAATACTGGGCAACCTGTCCAGTCAGAGGCTCTGTGGACAGTATTAATGATACATTTTACTTCAGTTTGGCCCCATGTGCAGTATATCTTAAGAACCTGTGTAGTACAATGACCGTGCCAGCTGTTGTGTTTAGGTTTCCAAGTTTTTCTACTCATGGAAGCACAAACAAGCAATGTACTAGGTCTTCATCCATCTGTGCCAACAACTGTGACCGTTTAGAAGTCGTTGCAATTAGGACAAAGTAAATTAGGCTTTGTGAAAAGGACATGATTACAATGATGGTGACAGAGTGATACAATGTAGAAGAACTGATTACCAAAACGTCATCAATGGTGTTGCTAATGTTGTCAAAGTCACAGACAATGAAGGCCAGCAGGTAAGTGGACATCTTTACAGTTGGTTCAAAAACTGTCTTCTGCACGAGTTTCCCATCAAAAATATAGGGGACGGTTTCTGAGAAAGAGAAAAGAAGTGTTTTTCTCATACTGTGTGAAAAGGACAGCCTGTACACACCAAACATTTAGCAACACATTGAGAATGCCATATTACCTCAAACACGTTAATGTCATTCTGACAGTTATATACAGTAAGGCAAATAAGTATTTCATCCACTGTCACTGTCAATTTTGCAGGTTTTTCACCTACATAGAATGTAGAGGTCTGTAATTTTTAACGTAGGTACACTTCAACTGTGAGATACAGAATCTAAAAATAAAATTCAGAAAATCACATTGTATGATTTTTAAATAATTTATTTGTATTTTATTGCATGAAATAAGTATTTGATCCCCTACCAACCAGCAAGAATTCTGTCTCTCACAGACCTGTTAGTTCTTCTTTAAGACGCCCTCCTATTCTGCACTCTTTACCTGTATTAATTGCACCTGTTGGAACTTGTTACCTGTATAAAAGACACCTGTTCACACACTCAATCAATCACACTCCAACCTGTCCACCATGACCAAGACCAAAGAGCTGTCTAAGGACATCAAGGACAAAACTGTAGATCTGCACAAGGCTGGGATGGACTACGGGACAACAGGCAAGCAGCTTGGTAAAAAGACAACAACTGTTGGTGTAATTATTAGAAAATGGAAGAAACACAAGATCAGACTTCAGACTTCAAACAACTTTATTGATCCCAAAAAAAAAGGCAATTACGTTTACACACCAATTACCTCAGAATAAAGTAATTAATCCACAATTATTACTTGTTTACCGTAATAATGGCAAAGACAACACATATACATTTGACATTGTTCATGTGCACTAAACTTGAGGCAGTCCATCATCCGAATTGAGGCAAAGTGGGTGAAGGCCGCTGCAACTGGAGTCGCGCCGCCACTAGCTTGGGGGGAATGGGGTCCTGCCGCAGCTAAAAAACCGTGCAGCCCCTGGAGGGGAAAGGAGTGGCGTGAGCGGTGGCTGGGATGGGGTGTGTGATGGGGGGCAGGAACTGAGATATAGGGGAAAAAATGGAGCATGCTTCAGTCTTTGTTCATGTGTAAGTCTGTCAGTTTATTATCTTTGTGGGCTGAGATAAGAAAGTAGCCGAATAATCTCACCAAGGCCAAGGACATTCCTCTGGAGGAGAAAACAGTCAGGCAATTTGTCCTTTTGGCTTGAAGCCTGGAGTGCTGTGGTTGAGGAGTGAAAACACTTTTAACAGTTTCACTTGAACAACCAAATCCCAATTATGAATTAAGAATAGCCCCAATTATGAATTAAGAATATTCACCAATGTTAATCTTCTGTTAATCTTCTTTGGTCTGGGGTTCCATGCAACAGCTAACCTCGTGGGGTAACGATGATTCTGAGAAAGCCCAGAACTACACAGGAGGACCTGGTCAATGACCTGAAGAGAGCTGACCACAGTCACAAAGATTACATTAGTAACACACGATGCCGTCGTGGTTTAAAATCCTGCAGGGCAGCAAGGTCCCCCTGCTCAAGCCAGCACAGGTCCAGACCTATTTGAAGTTCACCACTGACCATCTGGATGATCCAGAGGACTTTTGGTATCAACTCCACTCGCCATGTTTGGAGGATGAAAACAACCCCAAGAACACCTTCCCAACTGTGAAGGATGGGGGAGGACCCATCATTTTTGGAAGTGCTTTTCTACAAAGGGGACAGGACGACTGTGCCATATTGAAGGGAGGATGGATGGGGTCATGTATCTTGAGATTTTGTCAAATAACCTCCTTCCCTCAGCAAGAGCATTGAAGATGGGTTGCGGCTGGGTCGTCCAGCATGACAATGACCCCAAACACACAGCCAGGACAACTAAGGAAGGGCTCTGTAAGAAGCATTTCAAGGTCCGAGCCAGTCTCCAGGACCTGAACTCAATAGAAAATCTTTGGAGGGAGCTGAAACTCCAAAACCTGAAAGATCTGGAGAAGATCTGTATGGAGGAGTGGACCAAAATCCCTGCTGCAGTGTGTAAACTTGGACAAGAACTACAGGAAACATCTGACCTCTGTAACTGCAAAGGTTTTTACCAAATATTAAGGTCTATTTTTCTATTGTATCAAATAATTATTTCATAAAATAAAATGCAAAATAACCGTTTAAAGAAATCATACAATGTGATTTTCTGAATTTAGTTTTTTAGATTCTGTCCCTCACAGTTGAAGTGTTCCTATGATAAAAATTACAGACCACTACATTCTTTGTAGGTGGGAAAACCTGCAAAATTGACAGTGGATCAAATACAGTACAGCCATAAATTAATTTTATCCAACTGTAAAATTAAACAAGTGTCCAACCGTGGTGTCTTTATTCATTTTCTTTCATGAGGCTTAAAGAAAAGTTATCGGTGTGCTATGGGTGTGGACCTGTTTCTTTGCCGTTGGACAGAGCCACTGTTCCAATGTCGTGTATCAGAGTGATGCTGAAAATGGCTTTCATGGCTGGCTCATCAAAACAGGGAAATGCCTTCCTGGCATCCGTCGGCTGCATCTGAGTCGTGGCAAGAACCCTGAAAACAATTGGAGCAATGTTTAACCCTTTTATGTCAGGAAGGGGGTGTGGAATTACACTTTTTTTTTTTAACTCTCGGTACAGAAATAAAAGAGAGACTTGTAACTACACTGAGGAGCTTCTGGTGATGTTTTGTTTTACATATTTTAAGTATTTTGTTGCTGTAACGTAGTACACCGTGGTAATCTTCTAGAATAACTTTGTGTGGGTCTTTTGGCTTTTCTGCTCAGGGTGGTCACAGTGGAAGATCCTGCTGTGGATGATGATTCAACACAATCATTATGCCAGGTCCCCTGAGGGTCCTATCTCACTGGGCTGAGACAGCCTGCGAACGCCAATTCTGAGGGAAATCTCTTGATTTTGTGCAATGTTTGCTGGTTGGTGCTTTTCCTTTGCTGCACTTGCAGGGTGATGCAAGCATTGTGCCTGGATTTTGAACTGTTCAGAGTTGAAAAGGTGACAAAGGGCCATACCAAAATGCTCCCAGAGCCATTGCTGGTGTTGTGTGACCCTCTGAATGTGCTTGCTGGGACTCCTAACATGAGAGGTTCATGAGAGAACTGTAGGGAGGGGGGCACACACATGAGCTGCAGAGACGTATCGCAGCCAGAGGAGGAAAAAAGATTCCAACCCCACTCCTGATGAATAAACTAACTCCAGATGAAGAAATCCTCACCAACCATGAAGGAATCACGCTTCAAATCATTGAAACTATTGTAATAACCAGGTAAGCTGATTTAAATTTTTTCTTTGGTCAGATCAAAGAGTGATCTTTTCAGATCACTCGCAGCCCGATTTTGTGGACTCCAACTTGCGTGAGTTAACGGGGCTCACTTGTACCTTTTGCATTCTGTTAAATTTTATCAAAACAATCAATCAATCAATCAAATTTTATTCATAGAGCCCTTTTACAATACACAAGGTGCACAAAGTGCTTTCCATTAAAATCAAACAAGGAAAAGACAGTGTACATAACCAGTTAACATTCAAAAAATAAATTGGAAAAAAAAAACACCATCACTGCTTAATAAGTATCAAAAGCCAGTCTAAACAAGCGAGTTTTGAGTCGAGCTTTAAATGTTTATTTTCTTTTATCCTTTCAAGTCTGCACATGGTTTATTCACCTTACCTTTAGATGTACCTGTTACAATGACAATATAGAATCTGTATCTGAAATATGACAACATGATTTCATTAAACGGCGCGATTGCTCAAATCCAGCTCTCGCACAGTGTACATACAGTATAGTGTTCAGAATAATAGTAGTGCTATGTGACTAAAAAGATTAATCCAGGTTTTGAGTATACTATTTCTTATTGTTACATGGGAAACAAGGTACCAGTAGATTCAGTAGATTCTCACAAATCCAACAAGACCAAGCATTCATGATATGCACACTCTTAAGGCTATGAAATTGGGCTATTAGTAAAAAAAAAAAAAGTAAAAAAGGGGGTGTTCACAATAATAGTAGTGTGGCATTCAGTCAGTGAGTTCATCAATTCTGTGGAACAAACAGGTGTGAATCAGGTGTCCCCTATTTAAGGATGAAGCCAGCACCTGTTGAACATGCTTTTCTCTTTGAAAGCCTGAGGAAAATGGGACGTTCAAGACATTGTTCAGAACAGCGTAGTTTGATTAAAAAGTTGATTGGAGAGGGGAAAACTTATACACAGGTGCAAAACATTATAGGCTGTTCATCTACAATGATCTCCAGTGCTTTAAAATGGACCAAAAAAAAAAAAAAACAGACGTGTGGAAGAAAATGGAAAACAACTAAAAATGGACAGAAGAATAACCAGAATGGCAATGGTTCACTCATTGATCAGCTCCAGGATGATCAAAGACAGTCTGGAGTTACCTGTAAGTGCTGTGACAGTTAGAAGACGCCTGTGTGAAGCTAATTTATTTGCAAGAATCCCCCGCAAAGTCCCTCTGTTAAATAAAAGACATGCAGAAGAGGTTACAATTTGCCAAAGAACACATCAGCTGGCCTAAAGAGAAATGGAGGAATATTTTGTGAACTGATGAGAGTAAAATTGTTCTTTTTGGGTCCAAGGGCCGCAGACCATTTGTGAGACGACCCCCAAACTCTGAATTCAAGCCACAGTTCACAGTGAAGACAGTGAAGCATGGTGGTGCAAGCATCATGATATGGGCATGTTTCTCCTACTATGGTGTTGGACCTATATATCACATACCAGGTATCATGGATCAGTTTGGATATGTCACAATACTTGAAGAGGTCATGTTGCCTTATGTTGAAGAGGACATGCCCTTGAAATGGGTGTTTCAACAAGACAATGACCCCAAGCACACTAGTAAACCAGCAAAATCTTGGTTCCAAACCAACAAAATTAATTCCTCGCAGATGTGAAGAAATCATGAAAAACTGTGGTTATACAACTAAATACTAGTTTAGTGATTCACAGGACTGCTAAAAAGCAGTTTGAACATAATACGAGTTCTGTTAGAAAAGTATCGGACCTTTTTATTTTTTGCAGTAACCTTATGGATTTGAATCACGTGTGATTGCATCAGCCAAGCTTGAACCTTCGTGCGCATGCATGAGTTTTTTCACGCCTGTCGGTTGTGTCATTCGCCTGTGGGCAGGCTTTGAGTGAGCACTGGTCCTCCCCCCTCGTCGGATTTTCGTTGTGAGGAAAATGTCTGAACGGCTGGAGCAGCGCTGCATCATATTTTTCCAGAAACTGTGAGAGACAGCCAGGTGGAAACCATTCGGAAAATTCAGATGGCTTTCGGTGGGCATCACAGAGATTAAGGAGCATTACAACCGAATTAAAGATGGCCCACAGTGGCTGAGGGTGCGCCGCGCTCCGAGCGGCAATCAACAGGCTGAAATGACCAGATCATTTCCTAACTGAATGCTGTGTTGATCCGGGACGTCGTCTGACTACCAGAGAAATGGCAGAAAAGGTGGACATCAGCACTTTTCCGGCACATTCCACTGTTAAAGGAGATTTTGTCATGAAAATAGGAGCAGAGGAATTCACCACGGAGCTGCTAATGGCGCGGAACGAAAGCACCTCCGTGTTGGTCTCACAGGACATTTTGTGACATGCTCAGCTCTTGGACAATTTCTCGGATACTCACTCGACTGAAAAGCCACCCAAAGCCATCTGAATCTTCCAAATGGTGGAATAGCTGGGCATGTCCCATGAGACTTCCAACACGGAGGTGCTTTTTGTTCTGCGCCATTAGCAGCTCTGTCCTGATGCATGAATTCCGCCGCACATCTTTCATTAGTCCACCTCTCTTGCCATTTCTCTGGTAGTCACATGACGTCCCGGATCAACACAGCCTTCACTTTGGAAATGATCTGGTCGTTTCAGCCTGTCGATGGCCGCTCGGAGTGCGGCGCGCCCTCTGCCACTGTGGGCCGTCTTTAATCCAGTTGTAATGCTCCTTAATCTCTGTGATGCCCATAAGATCTTCACCGAAAGCCATCTGAATTTTCCGAATGGTTTCCACCTGGCTGTCTCTCACAGTTTCTGAAAAAATTTTGATGCAGCAAAGCGGCAGTCGCTCGGCCATTTTCCTGACAATGAAAATCCGCCGAGGGGGCTGGACCACTCCTCCCACAAAGCGTGCTCACAGGCGAATGACGCAACCGACAGGCGTGAAAAAACTCACGCATGCGCACGAAGGTTCAAGCTTGGCTGATGCAATCACACGTGATTCAAATCCATAAGGTTATTACAAAAAATAAAAAGCTCCGTTACTTTTCTAACAGACCTCGTAGTTTTGAGTTTGTAGCATCAACAGCAGATGCTACTATTATTGTGAACACCCCCTTTCTACCTTTTTTTTTTTTTACTAATAGCCCAGTTTCATAGACTTAAGAGTGTGCATATCATGAATGCTTGGTCTTGTTGGATTTGTGAGAAACTACTGAATCTACTGGTACCTTGTTTCCCATGTAACAATAAGAAATATACTCAAAACCTGGATTAATCTTTTTAGTCACATAGCACTACTATTATTCTGAACACTACTGTACGTCTTTAAACTAGGAAAATCTCTCTGCTAAATGCCGTGCTGTGGAAATGTGACATCTGTCCATCAGAGCCAAAATGCAGGAGGATGGAGAAGGACGCATCTATGACAAATCAACGTGCACATTGACCTCATACCTATTGTGGAGACCCTGAGTTAAAAAAGCAATGGAACAGCTAAAAAGACTTACAATGTTACCGCTGAATAAATCAAATGAAATCAAAGGATGCACACCCCTGAAGCCCTGCTGGACATCTGTGCATCACAGAGAAGAGGCTGGTCCATCACGTGGACAGTGTGTGCAGATTTTGGAGCAGAGGGCATAAGCATCATATAAGTAAGTGGGGGATGATATACTGGACATGGAAGAGAGGACACTAGATCCAGCAGGAACATCATTCTGCATGTCGGTGAGTGTGCTGTAAGAACTTTTTTTAGTGTTCTTCAGCCAGTGATGGACTGTATTGTTTTTATGCTGGTTTTTATTTTTCTTCTTTGCACAAAAAGTGTTTTGGTAGCCTCAACTCTGCGGATTTGAAATGTGAAATTTACAGGATTGGTAGATATCAGGAAAAACTCATACACAAAAAGATGGCCAGTGAAAAATATTAGGTTGTGCTAAAATAAATAAAAAGGTATTTACACTAATAACTTTTGATGCACAGGGTCAAGGAAACCTTTATACTGTTGCGACTGGTGGAGTGAGCTCATTCTAACCTTGTAGGCCACACCCATTTGCAATTAGAATTTTTTTTCACAGTTTTACAAAATATGCCAAATTGGCCTGAAGGAAGTTGTCTTTGGATTTTTGATGTAGAAAGGCCAAATTGGTGTCTCTGATTCACGAATCTCAATAACTGGACCAGAAACCATAAAATTTGTTGCTCTGTTTGCAATTCTCATGGCTTTGAGTTTGATCACCATCCCTGGTTCTCAAGACCAAGCACCTAAGTGGCTCTACTCTACTCTTTTCTGCTCTTCTATTTTACTCTTCCTTTTTAGATATTTAGATATACCTTAGTATACTAGCATAGTTTCACCTTAGAATTGGAGTATAATATATAAGATATACGTACTGAATTTTCATGTATGATGCTCTTTATTTCATGATGCATTTTCTCATGAAAGGGATTACACACACCATGAAATCGGGCAGGTATATGCACGGCCTCTGTTAGAGTAGCAGTGCCAAATTTGGAGGAACTGCACCACTAGAGGGCACTGTAAAGCACATTTTCTTTGAAATTCAAAGCAGCAAATTGCTCAAACTTTCATGTTGATTTTCCCTGAGAGTCCCACAAGGTGTTGTTTTACTGTCAGACCAAAGATGATTATAAATCACCTCTTAAAGTTAATATAATTAATTTTAGAACAGCTGAAATAACTCAAAATGCACTGTCATTAATGGCTGGACCAAATGCTGCCAAATTTGCCAGCTTCAACTAGAATACTCTTTATGGTGTGTAGATCACAGTACAAACTGTGTGTACGAGGGCTGTCAATAAAGTTACGGTCCTTTTTATTTTTTTCAAAAACTATATGGATTTCATTCATATGTTTTTACGTCAGACATGCTTGAACCCTCGTGCGCATGCGTGAGTTTTTCCACGCCTGTCGGTGACGTCATTCGCCTGTGAGCACTCCTTGTGGGAGGAGTCGTCCAGCCCCTCGTCGGAATTCCTTTGTCTGAGAAGTTGCTGAGAGACTGGCGCGTTGTTTAATCAGAATTTTTTCTAAACCTGTGAGACACATCGAAGTGGACACGGTTCGAAAAATTAAGCTGGTTTTCAGTGAAAATTTTAACAGCTGATGAGAGATTTTGAGGTGATTCTGTCGCTTTAAGGACTTTTCACGGTGCGAGACGTCGCTCAGCGCTCTCAGGCAGCGTCATCAGCCTGTTCAAGCTGAAAACCTCCACATTTCAGGCTCTATTGATCCAGGACGTCGTGAGAGAACAGAGAAGTTTCAGAAGAAGTCGGTTTCAGCATTTTATCCGGATATTCCACTGTTAAAGGAGATTTTTTTAATGAAAGACGTGCGGACGGGTCCGCGCGTCGGGACGCAGCCGACGCGGTGCGGCGGCACAGGAAAAACACCTCCGTGTTGATAACCATTTGTAAAATCCAGGCGGCTTTTGATGGCTTTCAGTGGAGTGAGTATATGAGAAATTGTTTAACAGGCAGGACATGTTCCAACTTGTCCTTAAGGCTTTCAACAGAGGTGTTTTTCCTGTGGCGGAGCGTCGCGGCGGCTGCGTCCCGACGCGCGGACCCGTCCGCACGTCTTTCATTAAAAAAATCTCCTTTAACAGTGGAATATCCGGATAAAATGCTGAAACCGACTTCTTCTGAAACTTCTCTGTTCTCTCACGACGTCCTGGATCAATAGAGCCTGAAATGTGGAGGTTTTCAGCTTGAACAGGCTGACGACGCCGCCTGAGAGCGCTGCGCGACGTCTCACACCGTGAAAAGTCCTTAAAGCGACAGAATCACCTCAAAATCTCTCATCAGCCGTTAAAATTTTCACTGAAAACCAGCTTAATTTTTCGAACCGTGTCCACTTCGATGTGTCTCACAGGCTTAGAAAAAATTTTGATCAAACAACGCGCCAGTCTCTCAGCAACTTCTCAGACAAAGGAATTCCGACGAGGGGCTGGACGACTCCTCCCACAAGGAGTGCTCACAGGCGAATGACGTCACCGACAGGCGTGGAAAAACTCACGCATGCGCACGAGGGTTCAACCATGTCTGACGTAAAAACATATGAATGAAATCCATATAGTTTTTGAAAAAAATAAAAAGGACCGTAACTTTATTGACAGCCCTCGTATATAAAAATGGCCAGTAAATATACAATAGGTGGCGCTATAAATAATATGTCTGCTTTGAAAAAACAAAATCAAATGAATTCTGATTCATCGGTCGCACATTGGAAGCTTTCATGCTGTTGCGTCATTGGATTGAGCTCTTTCCAGTGGTATAGGCCATGCGTCTATGTGCCAAGATAGTTTTTTGCAGTTTGTGAAATATCCAAAATAGGCCGGCACCAACTCATCTCTGGATTTTTGACACAGAAATGTCAGATTGTTGTCAAAATATTCTCTGGAGTGTGACTCTGAAAAATTGGACTGGAAACCTTGAATTGACTTTGTTTACAAGTTTCTTGACTTTCAGTTTGACCATGTGTGATGTTATTTAATTCATGGGTTTTCTCATGAATGGAATTTCCAAGTGGCATGAAATTTGGCAGGTTGGTAGAACACAGTATAGCCTAGCCATATACAGAAAATGCCTGGTAAAAACCTCTAGATGGTGCTATAAATGCTTGGACCCTTAATATTTGCTTCCAAATCTAGTTATTATTATTTTTATTTATTATTATTTTATTAGTCATTTTATTTTATTTCATTTACTGGGTCCAGTCAGAGGAATTTCCACAGTCTATGCACATGGATAACAGGAGGATAAAAACTGAACACTTTGTGTGCAAACGTGCCATTGTTTCAGCTGCGAGTGGTCACTTCAGTGTGACATTGTTGCTCATTTGCATTTTTGGTGATTAATTCACATCTCCAACTGCTCTCTAACAGTCGCACCCAGTGAGATAGGACCCTTACTGACATAGATTGAGATGTAAACACCACGATGGTCCTCTCCACTAGCAGAGTCTCTTGGTTTGGTGGATGAGGATGAGGATCAGGAGGAGGAGGAGATGTTGCAGGGACAAGGCACATAGTGCTTCACCTCAGGGAGCTATGGTGGGTGTATGACTGCTGGTCCTGCTGCACTCTGGCGCTTTGTCCACAGAATTAGTTCCTCACCAGAAACTCTCTCACTGGACTTATGCATCCATTTCACCATGTAAATACCATGTAAGTAATGTCATTCTGATTGACTGATTTATTTCATGTTCTGCCCAAAACACAATCTGAGTGACTAAATACGTTGTGACTCATGCTCAGATTAACTCTTAAATGGCCACATCCAAAATGAACAATGCACTATGAACGCATATTACCTGGTCGTTTCATTTTCCTTGTATTCACTCCTGTAGAAGCCTCCAAGGTCATCTGCCAGTTCTCCTTGGAATGTCATGTGAAGTTGGTAAGTACAGTACTTCAACAGTTTACTCTTTAGTTTTATGACCAAGTACTGAGTCACGGTCTGGAACCACTTCTCAGCGATCTCAGGAGCCTCCACCTCAACATCCAATGAGGTGAGCACGGGATCAGTGGTGTAGTTCAGCTTATTGGAGTGGATCAAGATCAGGTCAGTATCTTCAACACACTCAAACACCACACTGGACTCACCTGAAATAACACAGAAGAATCTTCAATTACTGCCAGTAGAAGTAAAAAAAAAAAAAAAAAAAAAAAATAGTTTTTTGTTATTACATTTACAAACACTCTTGTGGTTAAAGAACCACAGAAATCATCGATTCAGAAAGGTCTCCATGAATAAGTAGACCTTTCAAGCACAGTGAAAGATGTGGAATGATCTGAGCACAACTGTATTTGAGTTGTTCTGGAGGCGCCCCATCAGAGCCAGAGGCGTTGCTTGTTGTGTGGGCCGCTGAAGAGGAGGTACTGCTGGCCCACTACCACCAGAGGGCGCCCTGCTTGGAGTGCGGGCTCCAAGCACGAGAGGGCGCCAGACCCAGAGGAGGTGACAGCTGTCACTCATTACTCCAGCTGTCACTCATGTACACCACCATATAAGCCAGACTGCAACTCCACCTCCCCGCCGAGAAATCGACTACCAGTACTAAGGTAATTTCTCTGCTGAATTTAGACTGTGACTTACGTCTGATCTGTTTGCAGCCGTTGTCCTGTGGTGCCCTTTCAGCTGGGTTGGCGGTCAGTGAGAGAAGCGACGTCTTCGCCTCTCACTCCATCCAGATAAGTGGTAACAGGAGCTGCTAGTGTGTTCCTAGTTTGGAGGTGGAGGTGCTCCCTCCTAACTGTGTTTGGACTGAGAATTACTGAGTGTGCGGACTCACACTCACACATCATCTTTCTGTTTTCTGCCAGCAGTACCAGGGTCGACAGCCGAAGACAGAGGCCACCTGGGGACTCGGGACTTGGCGGCTCCGGTGTTCTTCAGGCCGTTGGTGGTGGAGGCCGTGTGGGACGCGGCTTCTCTCTCGTCGGGCGTCTTCTATCTTCGAGCCTGCCCACACGTCACCTGGTGTTTATTGACTGTGAACATTAAGACACGTTTCGTTGTGTAATATCACAACATTAAATTGTTACCTTTTGGCTTACTTATTGTCCGTTCATTTGCGCCCCCTGTTGTGGGTCCGTGCTACGACACCTTCCCAACAGGATTTCTCGGCCATCGTCATGGACTCCGAGGGGCGTCAACTCCAGCTTGAACGGCCAATGGAAGAGCCAGGAGCGCAGGCGTCAGCGGGAGGCGGGTTGAGTGAGCTGCAGCAGATCTTAACCGCCTTCAAGGCCCGGTTAGAATTAGTGACCGAGCAGAGTGTCCTCCTTAATCGGAGGGTGGAGGCTCTCACCGCCAGGGTGGAAGCGCGCGATCAGGGCGCTGCTGTAGCCACTCCTCTGGCTGGTCCTGGGCCCGTATTAGACGTTCCACTGGTCGTTCAACGAACCCCCCCACCGTCCCCTGAAGCATACATAAGCCCTCCGGAACCGTACGGGGGCTGTGTCGAGACGTGCGCGGACTTCCTCATGCAGTGTTCGCTCGTCTTTTCACAGCGCCCCGTCATGTACGCATCAGATGCTAGCCGGGTGGCTTATGTTATTAATTTGCTTCGAGGAAAGGCACGCGCATGGGCTACGGCGCTCTGGGAGCAGAATTCACGGCTCCTAACGTCTTATTCTGGGTTCGTACGGGAATTCAAACAAGTGTTTGATCATCCCAACAGAGGCGAGACCGCTTCGAACGTGCTGCTGTCGATGAGACAGGGGCGCCGTAGCGCAGCCGAGTATGCAGTCGACTTCCGCATCGCGGCAGCGAGGTCCGGCTGGAATAACGTTGTGCTCCGCGCCGCCTTTGTAAATGGACTGTCCCCGGTCCTTAAGGAGCACCTACTGGCCAAGGAGGAACCGCGGGAATTTGACGGGCTGATCGATTTGGTTATACGTTTAGACAACCGTTTAAATGAGCATCGTCGGGAGCAGGCCGGGGGGCGTGACCGGGCACGAGCCGTCCCTCCCCCTTCCGGTTCCGACAAGGTGACGTCGTCCCCACGCTTCACTGCCAGAGAGCTCCGTGTGGCTACGGCTCCCCCTGCTGAGGAGGCTAGGGACATGAGCAGGGCCAAATTAAGATCAAAAATCAGACAAAGGAGGCTGGCCCGCGGGGAGTGCTTTGTCTGCGGCTCTTGCGAGCACATGCAGAAGGACTGCCCTAAAACGGTCAAACTACAACGCCCGTCCTTAGAAACTGGGCTAAGGGTGGGTCATAACACGCACGCGGGAAAACCCCGCAAATCTGCACGAATCCCAGTAACAATCCTTTGTGGGGATTTAACCCTTCATGCCCCAGCACTGATAGACACAGGGTCTGAAGGGAATCTGCTGGACAGCAGATGGGTAAAGGAAGTAGGGCTCCCTCTGGTGGCTCTGCCGGCACCATTGCAGGTGCGAGCACTAGATGGCACCCTGCTTCCATTAATCACACATCAGACACAACCAGTGACTTTGGTTGTGTCTGGGAATCACAGGGAGGAGATAGTGTTCCATGTAACACCTTCTACCTCCCGAGTGATTTTGGGCTTTCCATGGATGGTGAAGCACAATCCCCGGATTGATTGGCCGTCTGGGGTTGTGACGCAGTGGAGCGAAACCTGCCACCGGGAGTGCTTAGGATCCTCGGTTCCTCCCGGCACTACGGCTAATGAGGAGGTCAAAGTTCCCCCCAATCTATCGGTGGTGCCAAAGGAGTACCACGATCTTGCTGACGTTTTCAGCAAAGATCTGGCACTCATTCTTCCCCCGCACCGACCGTATGATTGTGCCATCGATTTGGTCCCGGGCGCTGAGTACCCGTCCAGTAGGTTGTACAACCTCTCACGTCCGGAACGCGAATCAATGGAGACCTACATCCGGGACTCCTTAGCTGCCGGGCTGATCCGGAACTCCACCTCCCCGATGGGTGCTGGTTTCTTTTTTGTGGGCAAGAAAGACGGCGGACTCCGTCCATGCATTGATTACAGAGGGCTGAACGAGATCACGGTTCGCAACCGATACCCATTACCTCTGTTGGATTCAGTGTTCACGCCCCTGCATGGAGCCCAAATTTTCACAAAATTGGATCTTAGAAACGCGTACCACCTGGTTCGGGTCCGGAAGGGAGACGAATGGAAGACGGCATTCAACACCCCGTTAGGTCATTTTGAGTACCTGGTCATGCCGTTCGGCCTCACTAACGCCCCCGCGACGTTCCAAGCTTTGGTAAATGACGTCTTGCGGGACTTCCTGCATCGGTTCGTCTTCGTGTATCTGGACGATATACTCATCTTTTCCCCGGACCCTGAGACCCATGTCCAACATGTACGTCAGGTCCTACAGCGGTTGTTGGAGAACCGGCTGTTTGTGAAGGGCGAGAAGTGCGAGTTCCACCGCACTTCTTTGTCCTTCCTGGGGTTCATCATCTCCTCCAACTCCGTCGCCCCTGATCCGGCTAAGGTTGCGGTGGTGAGAGATTGGCCCCAACCGATAAGCCGCAGGAAACTACAGCAGTTCCTAGGCTTTGCAAATTTCTACAGGAGGTTCATTAAAGGTTACAGTCAGGTAGTTAGCCCCCTGACTGCCCTGACCTCCACCAAGGTCCCCTTCGCCTGGTCGGATCGGTGCGAAGCCGCGTTCCAGGAGTTGAAACGCCGGTTCTCGACTGCACCAGTTCTGGTGCAGCCTGATCCTGATCGCCAGTACATAGTAGAAGTGGACGCCTCTGACTCAGGGATAGGAGCCGTGCTGTCCCAGAGCGTGGAGGCTGATAAAGTCCTCCATCCTTGTGCCTTTTATTCCCGCAGGTTGATCCCAGCTGAACGGAACTATGACGTCGGCAATCGGGAACTTCTTGCGGTGAAGGAGGCTCTTGAAGAGTGGAGACACCTGCTGGAGGGGGCATCGTTGCCCTTCACAGTTTTCACAGACCATCGGAACCTGGAGTACATCCGGACCGCCAAGCGGCTGAACCCCAGGCAAGCCCGCTGGTCTCTGTTCTTCGGGCGCTTTGACTTCCAGATCACGTATCGCCCCGGGACCAAGAACCAAAAACCAGATGCATTGTCCCGGGTGCACGAAGAAGAAGCCAAAGCGGGGCTGTCGAACCCCACCGAGACCATCATCCCCGAGTCCACTGTCATGGCCACCCTCACCTGGGACGTGGAGAAGACCGTCCGGGAGGCCCTGACAAGGAGCCCGGACCCGGGGACTGGCCCCAAGAACAGACTGTACGTCCCACCAGAGGCAAGAGCTGCCGTATTGGACTTCTGTCACGGGTCCAAGCTCTCCTGTCATCCCGGAGTGCGTAGGACCGTGGCAGTAGTCCAGCAGCGCTTCTGGTGGGCGTCCCTGGAAACCGACGTCCGGGACTACGTCCAGGCCTGTACCATCTGCGCCAGGGGCAAGGCAGACCATCGGAGGACGACGGGACTCCTCCAACCCCTGCCAGTGCCTCATCGCCCCTGGTCTCACATCGGCCTGGACTTCATCACGGGCCTCCCGCCGTCCCAGGGCAACACCATTATTCTCACGATAGTGGACCGGTTCTCCAAGGCGGCCCACTTCGTGGCCCTCCCGAAGCTCCCGACGGCCCAGGAGACGGCAGACCTCCTGGTCCACCACGTCATGCGGCTGCATGGGATACCATTGGACATCGTTTCAGATCGTGGTCCCCAGTTCTCTTCACAGGTGTGGAAGAGTTTCTGTAAGGAGCTGGGGGCCACCGTGAGTCTCTCGTCCGGGTACCACCCCCAGACCAACGGCCAGGCAGAGCGGGCTAACCAGGAGTTGGAACAGGCCCTTCGCTGCGTCACCTCCGCGCACCCGGCGGCCTGGAGTCACCATCTGGCCTGGATCGAGTACGCCCATAACAGCCAAATCTCGTCTGCTACCGGCCTCTCCCCTTTTGAGGCATGTTTGGGGTTCCAGCCCCCATTGTTCCCGCTGGTGGAGGGAGAGGTCGGTGTGCCCTCGGTCCAGGCCCACCTCAGGAGGTGCCGCCGGGTGTGGCGGACCGCCCGCTCTGCCCTATTAAAGGCCCGGACGAGGGCCAAAACCCATGCGGACTGCCGACGTTCCCCGGCCCCCACATACCGGCCCGGGCAGGAGGTGTGGCTGTCAACAAAGGACATCCCCCTCTGTGTGGACTCACCCAAATTAAAGGACAGATACATCGGCCCGTTCCCCATCCTCAAGATCATCAACCCGGCCGCAGTGAAGCTCAGACTCCCAGCTTCACTGCGGGTCCACCCTGTTTTCCACGTGTCCCGTATCAAGCCACACCACACCTCGCCCCTCTGTGCACCTGGCCCTACGCCGCCTCCTGCCCGGCTCATCGACGGGGAGCCTGCTTGGACGGTCCGCAGGCTCCTGGACGTCCGTCGTAAGGGCCGGGGGTTCCAATATCTGGTGGACTGGGAGGGGTATGGACCTGAGGAACGCTCCTGGGTGAAGAGGAGCTTCATCCTGGACCCGGCCCTCCTGGCCGATTTCTACAGACGACACCCGGACAAGCCTGGTCGGGCGCCAGGAGGCGCCCGTTGGGGGGGGGTCCTGTTGTGTGGGCCGCTGAAGAGGAGGTACTGCTGGCCCACTACCACCAGAGGGCGCCCTGCTTGGAGTGCGGGCTCCAAGCACGAGAGGGCGCCAGACCCAGAGGAGGTGACAGCTGTCACTCATTACTCCAGCTGTCACTCATCTACACCACCATATAAGCCAGACTGCAACTCCACCTCCCCGCCGAGAAATCGACTACCAGTACTAAGGTAATTTCTCTGCTGAATTTAGACTGTGACTTACGTCTGATCTGTTTGCAGCCGTTGTCCTGTGGTGCCCTTTCAGCTGGGTTGGCGGTCAGTGAGAGAAGCGACGTCTTCGCCTCTCACTCCATCCAGATAAGTGGTAACAGGAGCTGCTAGTGTGTTCCTAGTTTGGAGGTGGAGGTGCTCCCTCCTAACTGTGTTTGGACTGAGAATTACTGAGTGTGCGGACTCACACTCACACATCATCTTTCTGTTTTCTGCCAGCAGTACCAGGGTCGACAGCCGAAGACAGAGGCCACCTGGGGACTCGGGACTTGGCGGCTCCGGTGTTCTTCAGGCCGTTGGTGGTGGAGGCCATGTGGGACGCGGCTTCTCTCTCGTCGGGCGTCTTCTATCTTCGAGCCTGCCCACACGTCACCTGGTGTTTATTGACTGTGAACATTAAGACACGTTTCGTTGTGTAATATCACAACATTAAATTGTTACCTTTTGGCTTACTTATTGTCCGTTCATTTGCGCCCCCTGTTGTGGGTCCGTGCTACGACACCTTCCCAACAGTTGCTCTTCTAAAGCCACTTTATTGTTCAAATGATCTCACTGTGTGTTACCTCAATTTCTGGACTGTAGCCCACAATCTCACAAAGGATATTTGCATCTTTATTTTGATTTAGACAGTTGAATAAGTGCTAAAGATTCTTCTACATACAAACTATATTTCTTGAGCCAGTTACACCATCTCAGTGAGAGTAGTAGAGGTACACTGTGATTATTTCATTATTTAAATCTCCTTCCAAAAAGTGTTTTGGTTTTTGCTCAAAAGCTTCTTTAAAAGTGAGTCCTTTCTTGAAGCATCTTCATTCCTTCTGAGGAACTTCATAGCACTATTAAAATGACCTTTTGCCCTATTCTTAAAATCAAACAGCACACCCTGACTGGAACATCCAGTGGTACGTTTGCCTGGATATTTTATAACCAACTCACCCACACACACACACACACACACACACACACACACACACACACACACACACACACACACACACACACACACACACACACACACACTATAGACAGGCATCCTGTCCAGGATGTACCCCACCTTGTGCTGTATGACTTAGGCTCCAGCCCCCCCATGGACCCTTAATATACACTCAACAAAAATATAAACGCAACACTTTTGGTTTTGCTCCCATTTTGTATGAGATGAACTCAAAGATCTAAAACTTTTTCCACATACACAATATCACCATTTCCCTCAAATATTGTTCACAAACCAGTCTAAATCTGTGATAGTGAGCACTTCTCCTTTGCTGAGATAATCCATCCCACCTCACAGGTGTGCCATATCAAGATGCTGATTAGACACCATGATTAGTGCACAGGTGTGCCTTAGACTGTCCACAATAAAAGGCCACTCTGAAAGGTGCAGTTTTATCACACAGCACAATGCCACAGATGTCACAAGATTTGAGGGAGCGTGCAATTGGCATGCTGACAGCAGGAATGTCAACCAGAGCTGTTGCTCGTGTATTGAATGTTCATTTCTCTACCATAAGCCGTCTCCAAAGGCGTTTCAGAGAATTTGGCAGTACATCCAACCAGCCTCACAACCGCAGACCACATGTAACCACACCAGCCCAGGACCTCCACATCCAGCATGTTCACCTCCAAGATCGTCTGAGACCAGCCACTCGAACAGCTGCTGAAACAATCAGTTTGCATAACCAAAGAATTTCTGCACAAACTGTCAGAAACCGTCTCAGGGAAGCTCATCTGCATGCTCGTCGTCCTCATCGGGGTCTCGACCTGACTCCAGTTCGTCGTCACAACGGGTCCGCGCGTCGGAACGCAGCCGGCGCGGTGCGGCAGCACAGGAAAAACACCTCTGTGTTGATAACCATTTGTAAAATCCAGGCGGCTTTTGATGGCTTTCAGTGGAGTGAGTATATGAGAAATCGTTTAACAGCTGGACATGTTCCAACTTGTCCTTAAGGCTTCCAACAGAGGTGTTTTTCCTGTGGCGGAGCGTCGCGGTGGCTGCGAGCCGACGCTGCAATCCGTCCGCACGTCTTTCATTAAAAAAAATCTCCTTTAACAGTGGAATATCCGGATAAAATGCTGAAACCGACTTCTTCTGAAACTTCTCTGTTCTCTCACGACGTCCTGGATCAATAGAGCCTGAAATGTGGAGGTTTTCAGCTTGAAACAGGCTGACGATGGCGCCTGAGAGTGCTGCACGACGTCTCGCACCGTGGGAAGTCCTTAAAGCGACAGTATCACCTCAAAATCTCTCATCAGCCGTTAAAATTTTCACTGAAAACCAGCTTAATTTTTCGAACTGTGTCCACTTCGATGTGTCTCACAGGTTTAGAAAAAAGTTTGATCAAACAAAGCGCCAGTCTCTCAGCAACTTCTCAGACAAAGGAATTCCGACGAGGGGCTGGACGACTCCTCCCACAAGGAGTGCTCACAGGCGAATGACGTCACCGACAGGCGTGGAAAAACTCACGCATGCGCACGAGGGTTCAAGCATGTCTGACGTAAAAACATATGAATGAAATCCATATAGTTTTTGAAAAAATAAAAAGGACCGTTACTTTATGGACAGACCTCGTATATATATATATATATATATATATATATATATATATATATATATATATATATATATATATATATATATCACTTCACTGCTTGATCACCTGTGCACCGAACCTAAGCCTGAAATAAAGACCATGTTTTTTCCTACTCCAACTACAAGTCTGGAAGTCTGCATTGCGGGTCCAGCCACTATGGATGTCGGGCAGTCGCCCGTCCTGACAGTCCTTCACTTGGTGATACAAGCATCAGATTTGGCATGAATGTTCTTCATAAATCAGTGTTTGAGGAAAAAGTGCTGGCCTCTTGAAAATCCAATATGGCGGCCAGGTAGGGGTCAATGAAGAATTACACAGGGGTCAAAATTTAAAAATTCTCCAATCATATTGAAAGCTATACACAGTATGTGTCTGATCACAAAGATTCCAAAAATGTATATTTTGGACTATTGAATGTTCTGGAGTTATGGGATAAAAACATCAAGAATGGTGACAAAGGTCAATTTCAGTTGGTACAGGAGTCAAAAGTTAAACTTGCTCCAATTTTGGTAAAAAGTGGTGCAAATTATTGGTTGAGCTAATAGGATTAATAAATTAAATAGTTTTGACTGTGTGAATGCTTGGTTTGCAAAGCACATGTCAAACAATGTCAATGTCCACTGGATTCTATGGAATGTGACATATGTTACCCTGTAACATGACAACTGAGCATGACACATGGTGCAAACTATTCCTTTTTAAAACCCTATTAACTCAACCAATAATTTGCAGGGTCTGGTAACATGTGATCAGCTCTGTATCAGCTGAGAGCCATGTTTAAAGATAATCTGGGGCAGAAAAATCTCCTAAAGTCTTTAAAACAAACTATCCATCAACATTCACAAAGATCAGAATCTTTATATTGTGTCTCTTTTTTAAATTTTGCCAGTCAGCCTTCAGGAAAACAAATAGTGCTGATAAATAAAGGAGAAAAAACAAGAGAAAGGTTCCACTCAGGATACAAATCTGTTTAAGTGCTCTGCAAGAAAGAATGATCACTTGTCAGTGTTTTGGCTCCAGGGATGGATCTTACCTGTAAAAATGTAGAGGTTAGTGTGATTGTCTGGAGTCAGTCGAGGATACAAGGTGAGGTTGTAATATTTTGGCACCAGGCTCTTGGGAAGGCGATACTTGTCCCAAGGTTCATTGGATGGGCTTGATGTTGTTGTAGAGGGTTGTGATGTTGTCCCTCCATTCGTCGGTGAGACTTGATTATTTTTGTCCTTTTCCTGTGAGTAAACAACAGATAGGGCTATAATAGTAGACAAGGCTGCCAAGCCTACGATTATGAGGACGACCCCAACGGCTTTGCTGATGTAAAAACCTTTCCCCATGTTTGAGCCTGAGCTTCTGCAGAAAGACAGAGTACACATCTTCTCAACTCTTATATGTTGTGTGGCTATAATCTCCCCTCCCCTCCACCCAACCAGGTGAAGCCTTAACAGTGAGGTTAATTAACGTGTCTACCAACTAACGTGTCTATACTGAGTGAGGAGCAGAAAACATTTATCTTCAGGGTCAATGTCATTTTCAGATATAATCATTTCTAAAATTATGCATGAGTTATTGCTTATTGACGGTCATCGTTTGAAAGCTTTTTCATCACATATGTGTTTGTCTGTCTGTTAGCTGTGTTACTTAGAAATATGCCTGTAATGGTGTTTTTGACTTACGTATGACTCCATCATATCCTCACCACAAACTAATTCATATCAATCAATCAAAAACATTTTCCTGATATTCATGCTTTAGATCATCCATCTAGGGATCTTTTGAGAGGCATACAAAAAAGGTGTTTTTCAGACCATGTTTCAGCCTTTGACCAAACTGAAGGGAATCTGTCCAGGCTGATTTAAGTCCGATGTTTTCATTTTATTTAAGGCTATATTTTCTTCTTATTGTGGAAAGAACACTTGCTAAGTGTAGCCTTTCCATGTTAAGGTTCTCCGACACGTCATGTGGCTTCATACTCCACAGTCTCTGTGTGCTTTATTTCATGTTTCACCTGAAGTAGTTATATATTAACTAACAGACTGTTTTCTGCAATTTGCACCAGTTTATGAGTTCATTTTATGGATGCAAAGCTGTAAAGTGCATTCATTACAGGCAGGGATGGAAAATAGTTCTGAAAGATGGAGATCTATTTGCCACAATTACACCTTGTGGTTGCTGTGTTGTTGCTATCAGCTCCATCAGCTCAAGCTACCCTCAGATGGATAATCTTCAGGTTTTATGGGTGGCTGTTTGTTCCTTATCTTGCGGTCATGTGAAAACTTTGGCAGGAATGAACAAGGGATGATAATGGTTAATTGATCTTGTAATGATTTGGAAACAGATCAAAAAACCTCAAACTGAAGTCGCTTTGATTTGGTATAAAACAGTTGATTGTAGCTGACGTGGTCCCAGATCCAGGACAGTGTGATCATTGATTACGATCCTCCTGTACGATCAGCTGATTTAACACCAGATCTGAATTTCCAATTTTCTCTTTTTAATACTTTATTTTTCTGTTTTCACACTTTAAATCAACATACATATCATAACAACTCTCACACAACAAAAAGTACAAATGTGTGTTTTTTAAAATGCAACAGGGTGATTCTTTAACTACAGGCACTATTGGCCTTGTAAATGTAATTTCCACCACACCATTGCCTTACAATATAAAGCGCCTTGGGGCAACTGTTTGTTGTGATTTGGTGCTATATACATGTGCTCTGATGTCACTGTTTATCTCCATAGAAACTACCCAAACAATCTTTCATACAAATTGTTTAGGGACATTACAGTGTTGTGGTGGAAATTACGGCAATAGTGTGGGACACCTACATTTTGTTTAAAAAAATCACAACAGTTGTATGACATTGAATACCCCAATTATGTTTTGATTATTTTACTGATATTTTATTCAGAGATATTTTAAAACATTAGAAAAAAAACGTTTCTTTACCATTCATTTTTATCATTGAAGATCAAAAGTGTGGGTGTGGGACAAGCACAAAACGGCAATATTTGCATATAATGATGCTGAAAAAAGGTGAAAAAGTCATCATAGACTACTAGAACAAATTTCTTAACACACTTTCATTGTAAAGATAACTATAAAAGTGTGAAATTTCCTCTTTTTTCTGTATTTCATACAATATGATCAAAGGACATAAGTGCCCGTAGTCTAAGAATCACCCAACAGTATTGTTCCCACACAGATCATTAGAAATAAAAAGAGCAATTACCACTAAATGAGTAGAGTGCTTATTGTAAGGAGGAACCTTCAATGTAGTCTATAAAAGGACTCCAGGTCACAGAAAAGTCCCTGCTTCTTTTGCCTGCCTGACATATAGAGTCTTCCCAAAGGCAGAAAGGAAAGCACCTCCTTCAACCACTGTAGAAACGATGGGGGTTTCTTTGCCTTCTAGTTAAAAAGAATCCGTCTGCGGGCAAGTAACGAAGCAAATGCCAAAGCATTCGCCTGTAAATTTGTAATCTTACAATTCGGGGGTGCTATGCCAAAAATGGCTGTGTGGAAATCAGGCGCTACAGTCTTTTTACACATATGACAAAATACATCAAAATGTTGCCCCAGTAACTATTTAGAGAGGGGTAGGCCCAAAACATGTCCCACTGAGGCTGGGCTGTTACCACACCTTGGGCAGGCAGAGTTTGTGGTGAGACAAATTTTGGCAAGTTTGTCCCTTGAGTAGTGGAGACGATGGAGCACCTTAAATTGAATTAGTCCGTGGCGTACACATGATGAAGAGGTGTGTATTCCAGACGGGCCGTCCCTCCACGCCTCCTCTGAGAGCACCACCCTCAAATCACTCTCCCATGCAGTTTTGGTTTTCTCCCAGGATACCTGAGTTAAACCCCTTATCAAAGTGTATATCACTGAAACCCGTTTCTTCTCAAAGGGGTCGAGCTCTAAAATGCTATCTAATTGGCTTTTAGGTGGCAGGTAAGGAAATGAGGAGAACACTTTCTTACTTGATAATATCTAAAGAAAAATGCGTGTTGCATAAATTGTGGGCTTTCCTGAGTGTCTCAAATGAGGAACATATGTCATTTGTAAACAAGACACTAAAAAAGTCAATCCCTTTCTATGCCAATGTTGAGATGAATTATCCAACACAAACGGGGAAAGAAGGGATTTTTTTGCTACTGCAAAAAACAGCTGGTCTGTTCTCCTGAACTGAAGCCAAATTTTTAGTGACTAATCACTGGCTTTATTATTTCTATCTTATGATTATATGGCAGTGGGGAGGTGAGTATAGGTAGAGGGTTGCATAGTAATTCCATTTCCACCCATTCTGTGCCCTGTTTATTATTCTTTTTTATTTTTTGTATATACCCAATCTAAAAGTTTTACAATGTTTGCAGTCCAGTAATAAGTTTGAATTGTTCCAAATAAATGACACAATTAACCTATCTAATTGTTGAACTGTTGTTTTTGGTGTGAATACCGGGATCATCTGTAAAAGATCAGGGTAAAACTGTCGTCTTCACAATACTGATTCAGCCTACTACAGAAATTGACAGTGCTGACCACTTCTTCAAATCTTGAGGCATCCTGTCTAGTAATGTCTTAAAGTTATTATTGTACAAACCTCCTATTGAGCGAGTAATTTTGAGACCTAAATATGGAAACTAATTTTTGCCCAGTTTGAATGGAAAAACAGAATAGTTGTTATCCATATCATTAATTGGACAAAGCAAGCTCTTTGAAAAGTTTAAATTATATCCTGACAGATGATCAAAATCATCCAGAGTATGTAATCATTTTGGTATAGATTCTGCTGGGTGAGATATACGAGGTCTATTAGAAAAGTATCCGACCTTATTATTTTTTTCAAAAACCATATGGATTTGAATCACGTGTGATTACATCAGACATGCTTTGAACCCTCGTGGGCATGCGAGAGTTTTTTCACGCCTGTCGGTTACGTCATTCGCCTGTGGGCAGTCTTTGAGTGAGGAGTCGTCCACACGCTCGTAGATTTTTTTCATTGTTTAAGAATGGCTCAGAGACTGTTGCTTTGTTTGATAAAAATTTTTTCAAAACTGTAAGGCACAACTGAGTGGACACCATTCAATAAATTCAGCTGGTTTTCGGTAAAAATTTTAACGGCTGATGAGAGATTTTGGTCTGGTAGTGTCGCTTTAAGGACGGTCCACGGCGCCTGACGGCGATCTGCGCTTCGAGGCGGCAGCGTCTCGCCGTTTCAAGTTGAAAACTTCCACATTTCAGGCTCTGTTGACGCAGTAAGTCGTCAGAGAACAGAGAACTTTCAGAAGAAGTCGGCATGAGGAGTTTATTCGGACATTCCATTGTTAACGGTCATTTTGTAATGAAAGAACGTGCGGGCAGTCGCATGTCGGGCTGGACCCGACCGCGGGGGGTCGCGGCAGGAAAAACACCTCCGTTGGAAATCTTAACGGGCAAGATGGAACATGCCCAAGCTGTTAAACAATTTCTCAGTTACTCACTTGTTGAAAGCCATCAAAAGCCGCCTGAATTTTATAAATGGTCTTCAACACGGAGGTGTTTTTCTGGTCGCGGCGCACACAGATTTGCGTTGTCGTCACGGAAACGACTCGGCGAATTTGCGCGCACGTTCTTTCATTACAAAATGACCTTTAACAGTGGAATGTCCACATAAACTCCTCATGCCGGCCTCTTCTGAATCTTCTCTGTTCTCTCACGACGTCCTGGGTCAACAGAACCTTAAATTAGGATGATTTCAGCTCGAAACAGCCAGACAACGTCGCCTGGGAGCGCTGCGCGACGTCCCGCTCCGTGTGAAGTCCTTACACCGACAGAAACACCCCATAATCTCTCATCAGCCGTTAAACTTTTCACAGAAAACCAGCTTAATTTCTCGAATAGTGTCCACTTGGATATTCCTCACAGGTCCAGAAAAAATTTTGATAAAGCAACGCGCGCCGTCTCGAGCAGCGTGTGAAACAAAGGAATTCAGCCGAGAGGACTGAACCACATCTCACTCAAGGCCTGCCCACAGGGAAATGACGTCACCGACACGCGTGAAAAAACTCACGCATGCGCACGAGGGTTCAAGCATGATTGGTGTAATCACACGTCATTCAAATGCAAATAGTTAAAAAAAAAAATAAAAGGGTCGGTTTATTATCTAAGAGACCTCGTATATAGCAAAAGGTTGTCGGCATAAAGGGACACCTTATGGGATTAACCTCCCCGAGTGATACCTTATAATATTGCCCTCTGCTCTAAGAGTATTGTGATCGGCTCAGTCGCCAAGTCAAAGAGATAAAGGGAGAGGCTACTCAACTCAACTTTATTTATATTTATTTATAAATTTATAGAGCACTTTCGAACATCCAAAACTGAAACTACTGTACATGAAGATCATGAAAACAACAAAGCAACCCAACAACAATAAAACAATTAACAAGCAAAACAACTAAAACAGAGCAAGTCTCATATTGTGTTAAAAGCCAGTGAATAAAAGGGACTACAACCTTGCCTGCAGCCCCTGTGGAACTGGAAATAGTCAGAGACCGTGATGTTTATCCATACTGTTGGATATTATGTTTCATGGCTAATCTGTCTGTGATATAAATCATAGTATAACTTGCAAATACCCTCAAAATCTCCTTATAATGATAATGATAATACTAATAATAATGCCAATAATAATCATAGTATCCTCATATTTCCTCTGAGATGCCATCAGGAGACATACTGTTCATCTGCTCATCACATTACACAGACATAGTTTTACTTTTACACATAATGTTTATACAACAACGCAAGCAGCCCACTGCACATAGATGTCAGATGTTAAAATGCAACATGTTTCATGCAAACACATATAACTTTACTGATTCATGCTGAAGGTAGTGGCCTGCCCTCTGGGGGTGTGGCTGGAGTGTAGGGGGAAAAAGGCAGGTGGGGGGGGGGGGGGTGGCGCGGCGGAGTTAGTCAGCCTGCAGGCTGAGTGAGCAGCTTGCTGTCCAGGCAAGACTTCTATTTAATACAGCATCTAAAATTGAAGTACATTATCTGTAGTTTTTGAGTCTTTTGAATTTGCTCCCCATTACACCCGGCAAAATTGGAAATTTACAATCCAATAATACTGCAGCTGTTGGGGAACTATAGAGGATTCTAAACCATGATTAAAAAAAAAGAGGGCCCAAATCCAAACTGCCTTCTCGGCATCTAGGGATATCACATCCTCTGACTGTTCTGAATAAGGTGTATACAATATATTAATTAGATGCCGCATATTATAAAAAGACAGTCTGCCCGTTATAAAACCAGTTTGATTTGGGTTAATAATATTTGGGAGAACAGTTTCCATATGTGTAGCCAGGATTTTTGCCAGGATTTTATAGTCACAATTTAATAAGCTTATCGGATGATATGAGCTACATAAGGTGGGGCCTTTGTCCTTTTTTAATAACACTGAAATAGTTGCCTGTGTCATAGTCTGTCACAATCTCCATTGATCAAATATCTCTTGATATAACAATTTAAGTGCTGGTGCCAGTTTTGTTGTACATTCTTTACATATTGCAATTGGGAAACCGTCCGGCCCAGGCGCTTTGTTACTCTGCATGGATTTTATCACTTGTATCACCTCCTCTGTTGATATGTCTCTGTCCATATGTACTTGGTCCTCCGGTGCAATTTCGGGTACAGCCAAGTTGTCATGAAAGTTGCCAATTTGAGACAAATCTCCTTTTGATTCTGAACTATAAAGATTAGAATAAAATAGTTTGAAATGACTATTAATGTCATCACTATTGGTGGATTTTACCCTTAACATGCTTATTTCGGGGATAGTGTTTGCGGCTTTGGACTGTCTGATTTGATGGGCTAACAGATTTCCAGATTTCTCTCCATGTTCATAGAATGCTTGTTTTGATTTGAAAAATAACTGTACGGCTCGCTTAACAGATAAATTATCACATTCTTGTTGTGTGGGCCGCTGAAGAGGAGGTACTGCTGGCCCACCACCAGAGGGTGCCCTGCCTGAAGTGCAGGCTTCAGGCAGGGCGCCGGAGCAACCGGGAGTGGCAGCTGTCACTCATCAACAACACCAGCTGTCACTCATCATCATCATCCACATCTCCATTAGAGCCGGGCAGCATCTTCACCTCACTGCCGAGAAATCGTCTACCGAACAGGTAAACCACTCAGGCTGAAGTATCACATTAGTGACGTCCTTGCTTCTGTGTATACTAGTATTTTTGCAGACGTTCCTGTTTGTACGGAGTAGTCGTGTGTGGGGAGTTGGCGTACTCCGCTCCTCAGTTGGAGGCTACGTACTTTGCCAACAGAATCTGCACGTAAACATTGTGATTGAGAGGTGGAGCTGCTTTCCACCTTTATACTGAACTGTTTGCTGGGTGTTCACGCACCCACCATCACCTGTCTGTTCTTCCTGCCAGCAGTACCCGATCTGACAGCCGGAGGCAGTGGCCACCTGGGGACCCAGCGCTTGGTGGCTCCAGGGTTGCTTCAGATCCGGTGGAGTGGAAGGCGTGTGGGATCCGGCTCTTTTCTTGATGGGCGTCTTCTATCCTCGAGCCTGCTCACACATCACTGTGACTAATTTGACTGTTGATCTCAGTTGTGTTGTCTGTTGCTCTGTTGTGCACATTCACAACATTAAATTGTTATATTTTCGGCTTATTCCATTGTCCGTTCATTTGCGCCCCCTGTTGTGGGTCCGTGTTCCTACACTTTTCACAACAATTCTGTTTTTAACTATTTTTTTTTTAAGAGCTCCAGTGTTGGAGAACCGGCATACAAATGATCTATTTCTGCTATACTATGAGATAGGCCTGTTAAACATTAAAATTTATTCCTCTCCTATGCTTGAATATGAGATGATCAGGCCTCTAAGGTAAACTTTAAGAGCCTCCCAGCCGGTGGCTAGTTGCACCTCCGGAGTAATATTAATTTCCAAAAAGATATCTATTTGTTGTTAAATGAGTCTTTGGATAGCAACAGGGGGTCAAATAACCAGATACGTCGGGGTCTGGGGCATCCGTGAAAGCTTATGTCTAGCTGTTGATCAGATATGATAATACTTTTATATTGGCAGCCCCTGACTGTAGGAAGGATTCTGTTGTTGAGAAGAACAAAACATCTATCCTTGTGTACGAATGATGCACTGGAGAGAAATAAACAATATTGCTTGATCTTTGGAGTTTCTTTTCTCTAAGGATCAAAAAGTGCAAAGGATTCAGCAAAAGACTTGATAAACGGCACCTGCCTTTGAAATCTTACTACTGGGCCTTGGGTTTAATCAATCCAGATAAAGGTCCAATACACAATTACACCCCCCCCCCCCCCATATCAATTGGTGATTAATGAAATCTGGGAGGGCAGTGGGTCATCCCAGTTTGGACCATATACATTTGCTACTTGTAGTACCAATCGAGTGCCATACAGATCCCCTGTCGCTGTCACATATCTTCCCCTCGAGTCAGAGATGGTCAACAGTGGGACGAAAGGGATACCTTTCCTGACCAAGATGGCTGTGCCCCTGGTTCTATATTCACTCTTTGAACAAAAAGTTTGTCCAGTCCAGTCTTTAGTTTTGCATGTTCTGTTGTTCGGAGATGGGTTTCCTGTAGAAAGATAATGTCAGAACTCAAAGATTTTAAATGTGCAAAAACTCTGCAGCATTTTTGTCATGCCCTGCCCAGTTCCAGGCTTCAGCCCTTATTTTCCCTCTTTATTTGGTTCTGTTCCTTTTGCCCCAGCCTGGTTTTATTGATTGATGATTGATTGACTCTACACCCTCTACTGGTGGTTGGCTCTCACTGCGGTATTGTATCACTTCCTGTTCCGGAGCACAGCAGTGTTTTGCTGTATCTGTTAGCTGTTTATTCTGCGCAGTTAGATTGAGCTAGTTAACTAGATAACGATTTGTTTCATAGTGTAATCTTCACGTCCCTTAACTAAAGCACTCCCTCTGCTGAATCACCTCTAAATTATTTACACATTATTCACTTTGTGTGTTTTTAGGAATCCGCTAGCTTAGCGCAGCTACTAGCTCTTAGCCGGTTTAGCATGGCGGTTTCTCCTGTCTCTCCCGCACTTTTCTGCTCTGGGTGTGAAATGTTTAGTTATTCCTCGGCCTCCTTTAGCAGTAATGGTACTTGTAATAAGTGTAGCTTATTCGTAGCTTTGGAGGCCAGACTGGGCGAATTGGAGACTCGGCTCCGCACCTTGGAAATTCCTACAGCTAGCCAGGCCCCTGTAGTCGGTGCGGACCAAGGTAGCTTAGCCGCCGTTAGTTCCCCTCCGGCAGATCCCGAGCAGTCGGGAAAGCAGGCCGACTGGGTGACTGTGAGGAGGAAGCGTAGTTCTAAACAGAAGCCCCGTGTACACCGCCAACCCGTTCACATTTCTAACCGTTTTTCTCCACTCGGCGACACACCCGCCGAGGAACAAACTCTGGTTATTGGCGACTCTGTTTTGAGAAATGTGAAGTTAGCGACACCAGCAACCATAGTCAGTTGTCTTCCGGGGGCCAGAGCAGGCGACATTGAAGGAAATTTGAAACTGCTGGCTAAGGCTAAGCGTAAATTTGATAAGATTGTAATTCACGTCGGCAGTAATGACACCCGGTTACGCCAATCGGAGGTTACTAAAATTAACATTGAATCGGTGTGTAACTTTGCAAAAACAATGTCGGACTCTGTAGTTTTCTCTGGGCCCCTCCCCAATCGGACTGGGAGTGACATGTTTAGCCGCATGTTCTCCCTGAATTGCTGGCTGTCTGAGTGGTGTCCAAAAAATGAGGTGGGCTTCATAGATAATTGGCAAAGCTTCTGGGGAAAACCTGGTCTTGTTAGGAGAGACGGCATCCATCCCACTTTGGATGGAGCAGCTCTCATTTCTAGAAATCTGGCCAATTTTCTTAAATCCTCCAAACCATAGAGACGGTGCCTGCTCCCAGACCACCAATAACCAGCAAAAATCTATTTAAGCATAAAAATTCAAAAAGAAAAAATAATATGGCACCTTCAACTCCACCACAGACTAAAACAGTTAAATGTGGTCTATTAAACATTAGATCTCTCTCTTCTAAGTCCCTGTTAGTAAATGATATAATAATTGATCAACATATTGATTTACTCTGCCTTACAGAAACCTGGTTACAGCAGGATGAATATGTTAGTTTAAATGAGTCAACACCCCCGAGTCACACTAACTGCCATAACGCTCGTAGCACGGGCCAAGGCAGCAATCTTCCATTCCAGCTTATTAATTAATCCAAAACCCAGACAGAGCTTTAATTCATTTGAAAGCTTGATTCTTAGTCTTGTCCATCCAAATTGGAAGTCCCAAAAACCAGTTTTATTTGTTGTTATCTATCGTCCACCTGGTCGTTACTGTGACTTTCTCTGTGAATTTTCGGACCTTTTGTCTGACTTAGTGCTTAGCTCAGATAAGATAATTATAGTGGGCGATTTTAACATCCACACAGATGCTGTTAATGACAGCCTCAACACTGCATTTAATCTATTGTTAGACACGATTGGCTTTGCTCAAAATGTAAATGAGTCCACCCACCACTTTAATCATACCTTAGATCTTGTTCTGATTTATGGTATGGAAATTGAAGACTTAACAGTATTCCCTGAAAACCCCCTTCTGTCTGATCATTTCTTAATAACATTTACATTTACTCTGATGGACTACCCAGCAGTGGGGAATAAGTTTCATTACAGTAGAAGTCTTTCAGAAAGCGCTGTAACTAGGTTTAAGGATATAATTCCTTCTTTATGTTCTCCAATGCCATATACCAACACAGGGCAGAGTAGTTACCTAAACTCTGTGAGTGAGATAGATTATCTCGTCAATAGTTTTATATCCTCTTTGAGGACAACTTTGGATGCTGTAGTTCCTCTGAAAAAGAGAACCTTAAATCAGAAGTGCCTGACTCCGTGGTATAACTCACAAACTTGCAGCTTAAAGCAGATAACCCGTAAGTTGGAGAGGAAATGGCATCTCACTAATTTAGAAGATCTTCACTTAGCCTGGAAAAAGAGTCTGTTGCTCTATTAAAAAGCCCTCCGTAAAGCTAGGACATCTTACTACTCATCACTAATTGAAGAAAATAAGAACAACCCCAGGTTTCTTTTCAGCACTGTAGCCAGGCTGACAAAGAGTCAGAGCTCTATTGAGCCGAGTATTCCTTTAACATTAACTAGTAATGAATTCATGACTTTCTTTGCTAATAAAATTTTAACTATTAGAGAAAAAATTACTCATAACCATCCCAAAGACATATCGTTCTCCTTGGCTACTTTCAGTGATGCCGGTATTTGGTTAGACTCTTTCTCTCCAATTGTTCTGTCTGAGTTATTTTCATTAGTTACTTCCTCCAAATCATCAACATGTCTATTAGACCCCATTCCTACCAGGCTGCTCAAGGAAGCCCAACCGTTAATTAATGCTTCGATCTTAAATATGATCAATCTATCTTTATTAGTTGGCTATATACCACAGGCTTTTAAGGTGGCAGTAATTAAACCATTACTTAAAAAGCCATCACTTGACCCAGCTATCTTAGCTAATTATAGGCCAATCTCCAACCTTCCTTTTCTCTCAAAAATTCTTGAAAGGGTATTTGTAAAACAGCTAAAACTGACCATCTGCAGAGGAATGGTCTATTTGAAGAGTTTCAGTCAGGTTTCAGAATTCATCATAGTACAGAAACAGCATTAGTGAAGGTTACAAATGAGCTTCTTATGGCCTCAGACAGTGGACTCATCTCTGTGCTCGTCCTGTTAGACCTCAGTGCAGCTTTTGATACTGTTGACCATAAAATTTTATTACAGAGATTAGAGCATGCCACAGGTATTAAAGGCACTGCGCTGCAGTGGTTTGAATCATATTTATCTAATAGATTACAATTTGTTCATGTAAATGGGGAGTCTTCTTCACGGAATAAGATTAATTATGGAGTTCCACAAGGTTCTGTGCTAGGACCGATTTTATTCACTTTATACATGCTTCCCTTAGGCAGTATTATTAGAAAGCATTGCTTAAATTTTCATTGTTACGCAGATGATACCCAGCTTTATCTATCCATGAAGCCAGAGGACACACACCAATTAGTTAAACTCCAGGAATGTCTTTCAGACATAAAGACATGGATGACCTCTAATTTCCTGCTTTTAAATTCAGATAAAACTGAAGTTATTGTACTTGGCCCCACAAATCTTAGAAACATGGTGTCTAACTAGATCCTTACTCTGGATGGCATTACCCTGACCTCCAGTAATACTGTGAGAAATCTCGGAGTCATTTTTGATCAGGATATATCCTTCAATCCGCATATTAAGCAAATATGTAGGACTGCTTTTTGCATTTGCGCAATATCTCTAAAATTAGAAAGGTCTTGTCTCAGAGTGATGCTGAAAAGCTAATTCATGCATTTATTTCCTCTAGGCTGGACTATTGTAATTCATTATTATCAGGTTGTCCTAAAAGTTCCCTGAAAAGCCTTCAGTTAATTCAAAATGCTGCAGCTAGAGTACTGACAGGGACTAGAAGGAGACAGCATATTTCACCCATATTGGCTTCTCTTCATTGGCTCCCTGTTAATTCCAGAATAGAATTTAAAATTCTTCTTCTTACTTATAAGGTTTTGAATAATCAGGTCCCATCTTATCTTAGGGACCTCATAGTACCATATCACCCCAATAGAGCGCTTCGCTCTCAGACTGCAGGCTTACTTTTAGTTCCTAGGGTTTGTAAGAGTAGAATGGGAGGCAGAGCCTTCAGCTTTCAGGCTCCTCTCCTGTGGAACCACCATTAAGCTTCAAACTTTCCTTTTTGAAAAAGCTTATAGTTAGGGCTGGCTCAGGTGACCCTGAATCATCCCTTAGTTATGCTGCTATAGACAGACTGCTGGGGTGTTTCCCATGATGCACCCAGTGTTTCTTTTTATTCACCTCTTTTTGCTCTGTATGCACCACTCTGCTTTTAATCATTGGTGATTGATCTCTGCTCTCTTCCACAGCATGTCTTCTTCCTGATTCTCTCCCCTCAGCCCCAACCAGTCCCAGCAGAAGACTGCCCCTCCCTGAGCCTGGTTCTGCTGGAGGTTTCTTCCTGTTAAAAGGGAGTTTTCCTTCCCACTGTCGCCAAGGGGGTCGTTTTGACCGTTGGGGTTTTTCTGTTTTTCTGTTTTTCTGTAATTATTGTATGGCTTTTGCCTTACAATATAAAGCGCCTTGGGCAACTGTTTGTTGTGATTTGGCGCTATATAAATAAAATTTGTTGTGAAAGTGTCGTGACACGGACCCACAACAGGGGGCGTAAATGAACGGACAATGGATAAGCCAAAAGTAACAATTTAATGTTGTGAATCACACAACGACGTACAGACAATAACAATATAGTGACTGTCAATCATACACCAGGTGACGTGTGGGCAGGCTCGACAATAGAAGATGCCTGGCGAGAGAAGAGCCGGATCCACACAGCTTCCACTGCCAACGGAGCTGAAGAACACCGGAGCCGCCAAGCCCTGCGCCCCAGGTGGCCGCTGTCTTCAGCAGTCAGACCCGGTACTGCTGGCAGAGAACAGAGACAGTCCTGATGAGTGTGAGGTCGCACACTCAGTAATCCCACAGTCTGTATTCAGTAAGGAGGGAGCACCTCCACCTCCAATCACACAGTCGTGCAGCTCCTGTCTAACCACTTATCTGGTTGGGGTGTGAAGCGAAGTCGTCGCTGATCACACCAAACGCCAATCCCACAGATAAGGACACACCACAGGAAAACGGCTGCAAAGAAGTTCAGATTATTACTCAATGTTGTGAGTCAGCAGAGAAAATTACCTGATTGGTAGTTGATTTCTCGGCGAGGAGGTGGAGTCGCAGTCCGGCCTTTATGGAGATGGTGATGAGCTGGCTGAGTGACAGCTGGTGCTGATGAAGAGTGACAGCTGTCACTCCCAGTGGCTCCGGCGCCCTCTCGTGCTTGAAGCCCGCACTCCAAGCAGGGCGCCATCTGGTGGTGGTGGGCCAGCAGTACCTCCTCTTAAGCGGCCCACACAACAAAAATTGATTTGATTTGAACCTAAAAGTCGGTTTCAGCATTTTATCCGGATATTCCACTGTTAAAGGAGATTTTTTTTAATGAAAGACGTGCGGTCGGATCCGCGCGTCGGGACGCAGCCGACGCGGTGCGGCGGCACAGGAAAAACACCTCCGTGTTGATAACCATTTGTAAAATCCAGGCGGCTTTTGATGGCTTTCAGTGGAGTGAGTATATGAGAAATTGTTTAACAGGCAGGACATGTTCCAACTTGTCCTTAAGGCTTTCAACAGAGGTGTTTTTCCTGTGGCGGAGCGTCGCGGCGGCTGCGTCCCGACGCGCGGACCCGTCCACACGTCTTTCATTAAAAAAAATCTCCTTTAACAGTGGAATATCCAGATAAAATGCTGAAACCGACTTCTTCTGAAACTTCTCTGTTCTCTCACGACATCCTGGATCAATAGAACCTGAAATGTGGAGGTTTTCAGCTTGAAACAGGCTGATGACGGCGGCTGAGAGTGCTGCACGACGTCTCGCACCGTGGGAAGTCCTTAAAGCGACAGAATCACCTCAAAATCTCTCATCAGCCGTTAAAATTTTCACTGAAAACCAGCTTAATTTTTCGAACCGTGTCCACTTCGATGTGTCTCACAGGTTTAGAAAAAATTTTGATCAAACAACGCGCCAGTCTCTCAGCAACTTCTCAGACAAAGGAATTCCGACGAGGGGCTGGACGACTCCTCCCACAAGGAGTGCTCACAGGCGAATGACGTCACCGACAGGCGTGGAAAAACTCACGCATGCGCACGAGGGTTCAAGCATGTCTGACGTAAAAACATATGAATGAAATCCATATAGTTTTTGAAAAAAATAAAAAGGACCGTTACTTTATTGACAGCCCTCGTACAACTCCAGCTGCTGCACAAGCTGTCGGACCCTGTGAGTCACCCCATCAGCAGAAAAAGGGAGCTTTTGCGGAGTACCTAAAGGCGGATCTGATATTCTATTAGTTGTAGACCATGTTCCCTACATTTGCAGTCCACATCTTTATGCCTAATGTATGCTAACTGTTTCCACAGCATGTAAACAAATCCACTGCATGTTGCTGCACGTTAGTGTTTCTTATATGGGCCATAATGCACAATCCTGCATACTGTTGTACTGCGCTGAGTGAGTTGGCCTTATGTGTCTGTCATACAGGTGTGTTTATGTTTGTGTTGGGTAAACAGATGTTTAAAATCTTTTACAATGTTGAGATGAAATGGAATAAATCCTTGATGCATAACCAGTGTCCGTTGTTTGATATGCATAATGATATTTGCTATGCATAATGACATTTGATATTTGATATACATAATTATATTGATATTTGGTATGCATAATTATATTTGATATGCATAATGACATTTGATATTTGATATGCATAATGATATTTGATATGCATAATGACATTTTATATTTGATATGCATAATGATATTTGATATGCATAATGACATTTGATATTTGATATGCATAATGATAGTGATATTTGGTATGCATAATGATATTTTATATGCATAATGACATTTGATATTTTATATACATAATGACATTTGATATTTGATACGCATAATTATATTGATATTTGGTATGAATAATGATATTTGATATACATAATGATAGTGATATTTGGTAAACATAATGATATTTTATATGCATAATGACATTTGATATTTTATATGCATAATGACATTTGCTATGCATAATGATATTGATATTTGGTATGCATAATGATATTTGCTATGCATAATGACATTTGATATTTGATATACATAATGATATTGATATTTGGTATGCATAATGATATTTGACATGCATAAAGACATTTGATATTTGATATGCTTAGTGCTGACCACAGCCACCTGCACAGGAAGTGACAGAGCAGGCTGTACTTCCTAAGGAGGCTGCGGTCATTTAACATCTGCAGAAAATTCCTGCAGATGTTCTACTAGTCTGTAGTAGCCAGTGCCCTCTTTTACAACATGATGTGCTGGGGGGAGCAGCACTTACAAGTAGGACACATCCAGGCTGGACAAACTGATCAGGCAGGCTGGCTCCATGGTTGGCATGAAGCTGGACTCTATGGTGACAGTGGCAGAGAAGAGAACACTGGACAATCTGCTGGGCATTATGGACAATGTCAGTCATCAGCAACCAGAGGAACTTCTTCAGCCACAGACTGCTCCTTCCCAAGTGCAGGACCAACAGAATGAAAAAGTCCTTTGTCCCCCAGGCCATCAGACTGTATGACTGCTTACACAGGGGGAGGAGGAGTAACAGGAAGACAGAGGATGGGAAGGAGAGGAGTAGTAGTAGCCAGTAAACCAGTAGCAATAAGTATGTCTAGTATTTATATTTATTATAAATTGTTTTTTTACTTTCACTTTTGTGCTGCTATACAATGCTGCTGGAACCTCAACTTCCCCGAGAGAGTCGTCCTAAGGGATCGATAAAATTATATCTAATCTTATCTTAGAATGCACTCAGATAGCTGTAAGAGGTTTTCAAGTGCGCCTCGACTGTGCCCGAATGACTTTTCATGTGGGTGGCACTGGGCCTCATGTGGCCTCTTGTGTGACAGTGGGGGCAGAGTTTTTTAAGGGTGCTCAAGCAACCCTAAATATATTTTAAGCACCCCTATATATATATATATATATATATATATATATATATATATATATATATATATATATATATATATACGAGGTCTGTCTATAAAGTATAGGTCCTTTTTATTTTTTCAAAAACTATATGGATTTCATTCATATGTTTTTATGTCAGACATGCTTGAACCCTCGTGCGCATGCGTGAGTTTTTCCACGCCTGTCGGTGACGTCATTCGCCTGTGAGCACTCCTTGTGGGAGGAGTCGTCCAGCCCCTCTTCGGAATTCCTTTGTCTGAGAAGTTGCTGAGAGACTGGCGCTTTGTTTGATCAAAATTTTTTCTAAAACTGTGAGACACATCGAAGTGGACATGGTTCGAAAAATTAAGCTGGTTTTCAATGAAAATTTTAACAGTGCGAGACGTCGCACAGCACTCTCAGGCGCCGTCGTCAGCCTGTTTCAAGCTGAAAACCTCCACATTTCAGGCTCTATTGATCCAGGACGTCGTGAGAGAACAGAGAAGTTTCAGAAGAAGTCGGTTTCAGCATTTTATCCGGATATTCCACTGTTAAAGGAGATTTTTTTAATGAAAGACGTGCGGACGGGTCCGCGCGTCGGGACGCAGCCGACGCGGTGCGGCGGCACAGGAAAAACACCTCCGTGTTGATAACCATTTGTAAAATCCAGGCAGCTTTTGATGGCTTTCAGTGGAGTGAGTATATGAGAAATTGTTTAACAGCTGGACATGTTCCAACTTGTCCTTAAGGCTTCCAACAGAGGTGTTTTTCCTGTGGCGGATCCTCCTGTTGCCGCCCCGGAGCTCAGATTCGCTCCCCGACAGGGAGCAGGCAGCCTCCGGACCTGAATGGGAAACCCCGGGAGGTGATGAGCAGCCCGACTCTCCCACGGAGGCGACCGTGAGCTCCCCAGCCAGCCTATCTGGGTCCCCTCGGGGAGGGGAAGCCGGTCGGCGCGACAGTGCATCCGCGTTGTTGTGCCGGACCCCAGCCTTGTGAATCATGACCCAATTAAACGGGTCCAGTTCTAAAATCCACCTACTCCTATGACCCGTAGGGTCACTGTCCATAGCCATGTTCCTGATGCCCAACAGCGGACGATGGTCAGTTATGATAGAGAAAGTGGGCAGTCCCACATAGTGTTTGAACTCACGCACGGCCCACACGACCGCCCACAGTTCTCTATCAAAAGTGGACCACCTCTTCTGCGTTTTTGTGAGAGCCTGACTGGCATATGCCACTACCCTCTCGACCCCCCCTCATCCTGTGCCAACACTGCACCCACTGCCTCATTGGAGGCATCAGTATAAACTTTAAAGGGGAGTGCAAAATTTGGCAGTGTTACCACAGGAGAGGAGGTAAGGACCCGCTTAAGGTAGGAAAAGGCCTCCTCACACTCTGTTGTCCACTCATAAGGCACATTCTTACCCACCAGGTAAGTCAGTGGAGCCGCATGTTTTGAGAAGTCCTTCACGAACCTCCTGTAATACGAACATAGGCCCACAAATGCTCTCACCTCCACCGAGGTACGTGGAGTGGGCCAGGCCCTCACCTTGTCCGTATTACGGGGATCCGGTTGGAGACCCTGCCGAAAAACCACGTGGCCCAGAAAAACCATATGATCCCTCACGAAATGACATTTGCTTGGATTCAATTTCAGCCCGGCCTGCTGTATCCTGGACAGAACCTCCTCGATGTGGAGGAGATGATCGCCGAAGGAGCGGCTGTAAATCAGTATATCGTCCAGATATACCATGCAAATGTGCCAGGGCAAACCCCTCAGAACAAGTTCCATCATCCGCTGGAAGGTGGCCGGAGAGTTTGACAGACCCATCGGCATGGCCCGCCACTGGTAGAGGCCCCTGCCGGTTGTAAAGGCTGTCTTCTCACGGTCCTCCTCAGCTACCTCAACCTGCTAGTAACTGTTAGAAAAGTCAAGTGTGCTGAACCAGGCCGAGCCTTCCAACGCATCAAGGCTGTCATCCACCCATGGTAGAGGGTGTGAATCTTTAACCGTCACTGCGTTAAGGCAACGATAATCGATACAAAATCTCCACTGTCCCCCTTTCTTCCTCACCAACACCACTGGGGATGCCCAGGGAATGCAACTCTCCTTTACCACTCCATCTGCTAGCAGACTAGCTACTTGCCGCTCAATCTCAGCCCTTTTCTCAGGAGATGTGCGATAGGGCCGTTGTTTAACTGGGGGATGGTCACCGGTTCTAATGCGATGCGACACCAATCTGCACTTGCCCGTGTTCCTGTCAGACAGGTTGAAAACATCTGAAAACCTCAGAAGGAGCTCTGAGAGCTCCTCCCTCTGCTGCATCATGATGGGTGACCCATCTAAGATGAATGTGCTCCTCGCCGGCGGCGGTGAAGGGCCCCCAACATTAGCAATACTGGGGAGGGCTACCAGGTCGTCTCTCCCCACCGAGTGGAACTGACTGAGGTGCAGCCCCCGCTTAACTTCTACGGCTCCCCCAGATGAATTGAGAACACATGCTAATGTGACCCCATCTTTCACACTATTCACAGAATGGGCTACCACTAGCCCTGTAGACTCCGGGGCATTGGGTTCCAGATACCCCTCAAAATCTTTAGCAGGTGACATAGCACCACCGAGAGAACCAATCGTCACTGGCACCAGGGCCTCACTTAAGGGGGATATAGTCACAACATTCGCCACCATCACGTTACAACAGTCGGGGGTGAGCTCCCCACCTCGTAGCAGGCCTATCTGGGTCCCCTCGGGGAGGGGAAGCCGGTCGGCGCGACAGTGCATCCGCGTTGTTGTGCCGGACCCCAGCCTTGTGAATCATGACCCAATTAAACGGGTCCAGTTCTAAAATCCACCTACTCCTATGACCCGTAGGGTCACTGTCCATAGCCATGTTCCTGATGCCCAACAGCGGACGATGGTCAGTTATGATAGAGAAAGTGGGCAGTCCCACATAGTGTTTGAACTCACGCACGGCCCACACGACCGCCCACAGTTCTCTATCAAAAGTGGACCACGACACCGCGACATCCCATAATTGCAGTACCCCCCGCCCCAGGTCCAGCAACACACAGTTCCTAGTCAAAAAATCAAGCCCCAGTAGAACACTCTGAGTGGACTCCCTCAGTACATAAATGTTATGCTGCCAGCAGGTCGGGCCCAATCAGAATGTCACCTCAGTAGAGCCCAGCATATCCAATATTTGCCCATTAACTGCACGAGAACTAACATAGTTCTTTTTCAAAGGCCGGTTCCTCAAAGCAGGGACCGACATTCGAAAATCCGCACTGATCAATGAGACATTAGCTCCCGAGTCGACTAAAATAGGAACCTCGCAACTTTCCACCACACCCCTGACGTAAGATGTGGGAAGATCACAACTGTCCCCAGTAGTGGCGCCCTCAGTCACATCCTCAGTCATGTCGTGCCATACAGGGCCCTCAGTCTGAGTGGCTGGCGTCCGGGCCTCGACCCCAGCGACTGTCCGTTTCCCTGGTGACCGCCTTTCACAGACGACTGTTGTGGAAAGAAACGCACACCGCGTCTCCTCGGCTCCTCCTCTCTGCGGGACCTCCAACCAGGACTGGGACTCCTGCCCCAGGATTGCCTGGCTGTTGGAGAGAAGCCTCTGTCACGAGGATAGTCATGGGGCGGGCGGTTGGGAAAGCGTCCCAAGCATCTGTCCTCAGACCCTCTGGATTGACATCCAGACTCCCCGCAGGCACAGCTACACCGCCCCCCGGATGGAGAGCGAAGGCCACGATCTCTCCTGTCGGCATCTCTGGCTCTCAGTCTCTGATTCTCCCCGTACAACTCTCTCATTTCCATTCTCATTGCACACGTCCTCATTTAATTTCTCCACGGCCCTCTGAAGGCCATCCGTAACAGACACACACTGGACAGCTGCACTCTGACCCAGGTAAACACTTGTGAATGAGCCCCCACTGTCTCTCTGTAGGGCCACCCTGGCATTCTCACAGCGCTCAGCCACAGCCAGGGCCTCGACAACATCTGTCGCGCCTTGCTCCAGGCACTTAGCTTTCAATGCTGGATCTAGGCCGGCCAAGAAACGTCGAAACTTCTCTTTTCGCTGTGCATTGCCGCCATAGTCTGGGAATGCCTCCGCCACCAGCCGGCGCACGTCAGCTGCATACACCTCCAGGCTCTCCCCCGGAGCACGCACTCGAGCAGAAAGGCTGTCTCTGAAGCGGTCTCTCCATTGTTGTTGTTGTCTCTCCATTCCACTCCATTCCATTCCAACAACCCCACTACCTCGTCGGCTACTCAAGGGGTCCTCTGCCAAACTGAGGAAACTTGGGACAGAGTTCAGCCGTCTATCAATGGTAGGTGGACTGTTGTGTCGGACTGTGCGGCCGACAGCATCTGGGGAGGACCAATTTCAGGTGGTGGTCCCCTCATCTATGGTGCCTGAGCTCCTGCGACAGTTACATGGGGTGCCTACTGCGGCACACTTCTCGGCGGAGCGAGTGTGGGAGATGGCCAGACGGTCTTACTATTGGCCCTTCATGTTGAGAGACATTAAACGCTGGTGCGAGCAGTGTAAGGCCTGCCAGACCCGCCGGTGCCCTGTTCCCAGACCGAGAGCACCTATGGGGGGGTCTCAGGTGGCCCATCCACTACAGAGGGTGGCGGCTGACATTTTGGAGCTGCCTTTGACCTCCAGGGGGAACAGATACGTTCTAGTGGTGAAGGATTACTTCTCCAAATTTGTTAATCTGTACGCCCTGCCAAATCAGACAGCGCAGACAGTGGCTCACTGCCTGTTTGAGGATTATGTGTTGGTGCATGGGGTCCCTGAAGTCCTTCACAGTGACCAGGGCTGCCAGTTTGAGGCTGAGGTGATTCAGAGCCTGTGTCAGCGATTGGGCATGAAGAAAACACACACCACCGCATATAACCCCAAATCTGATGGCATGGTGGAGCGTCATAACAGGACTCTGATTGATCTGCTGGCTAAAATGCTGCTGTTGCATGGGGGTGAATGGGACTCGTATGTGAAGCAAGTGGCTTTTGCCTACAACACTTCTAAGCATTCCAGTACCCAGTTCACCCCCTACTTCCACATGCACGGGCGTGAAGCGTGGGTTCCAGCTGATGTGCATGTACCATCGGGTATTCGAGATCTCTGGGGCGCGGGGACGCAGGCGGAGTATGTGTCGTCCATGGCGGAGAGGTTGGAGTCCGCATTCGGCACAGCTCAATTTGGCAGAATCTCATGATCGGCAGCAACTGTACTACGACGAAAGTGGCTGTCACCGCGCCTATGGTGTGGGTGCGCTGGTGTGGCTAAATAATCCCACTGAAAACCGAACCAAGTTGGTGCCACACTGGAAAGGCCCCTATCAGATCACTCAGGTGTTAGCTTCAGGTGGGGACGATGCCCTGACATACCGCATTGTTAACCCTCTTGAAGCCCAGGTTTTTCACCATGACAGACTCAAGCCATACACTCTGCCGTTGCCGATGCATATGCCTCCTGCTGCTCCTCTTGCCGGTAGTCCCATTCGGCCAGTCGCCCAGGCCCGGAGGTGATGGGTCAGCCTCAGGCTGCGAGGGGAGATTACAAACACTGGGGGGATTCGAGGGCATCGGTGCCCACTCAGTCTTGTGGGGGGAGAGTGGTACGACCTCCAGTGCACCTCACAGACTTCATTAGGTTTTGAGTTCAGTGCAGCGCGTTTGTTATGATGTTACTGTGATTGGTGGATGCTAATTGAATCCAACTATTCGGGAGTCTGTTATACTGTTTTTTTTATATATATATACGAGGGCTGTCCATAAAGTATAGGTCCTTTTTATTTTTTTCAAAAACTATATGGATTTCATTCATATGTTTTTACGTCAGACATGTTTGAACCCTCGTGCGCATGCGTGAGTTTTTCCACGTCTGTCGGTGACATCATTCGCCTGTGAGCACTCCTTGTGGGAGGAGTCGTCCAGCCCCTCGTCGGAATTCCTTTGTCTGAGAAGTTGCTGAGAGACTGGCGCTTTGTTTGATCAAAATTTTTTCTAAACCTGTGAGACACATCGAAGTGGACACGGTTCGAAAAATTAAGCTGGTTTTCGGTGAAAATTTTAACAGCTGATGAGAGATTTTGAGGTGATACTGTTGCTTTAAGGACTTCCCACGGAGCGAGACGTCGTGCAGCACTCCCAGGTGCCGTCGTCAGCCTGTTTCAAGTTGAAAACCTCCACATTTCAGGATCTATTGATCCAGGACGTCGTGAGAGAACAGAGAAGTTTCAGAAGAAGTCGGTTTGAGCATTTTATCCGGATATTCCACTGTTAAAGGAGATTTTTTTAATGAAAGATGTGCGGACGGGTCCGCATGTCGGGACGCAGCTGGCGCGGTGCGGCGGCACAGGAAAAACACCTCCGTGTTGATAACCATTTGTAAAATCCAGGCGGCTTTTGATGGCTTTCAGTGGAGTGAGTATATGAGAAATTAACAGCTGGACATGTTCCAACTTGTCCTTAAGGCTTCCAACAGAGGTGTTTTTCCTGTGACGGAGCGTCGTGGCGGCTGCGAGCCGACGCTGCAATCCGCCCGCATGTCTTTCATTAAAAAAATCTCCTTTAACAGTGGAATATCCGGATAAAATGCTGAAACCGACTTCTTCTGAAACTTCTCTGTTCTCTCACGACGTCCTGGATCAATAGAGCCTGAAATGTGGAGGTTTTCAGCTTGAAACAGGCTGACGACGGCGCCTGAGAGTGCTGCGCGACGTCTCGCACCGTGAAAAGTCCTTAAAGTGACAGTATCACCTCAAAATCTCTCATCAGCCGTTAAAATTTTCACCGAAAACCAGCTTAATTTTTCGAACCGTGTCCACTTCGATGTGTCTCACAGGTTTAGAAAAAATTTTGATCAAACAAAGCGCCAGTCTCTCAGCAACTTCTCAGACAAAGGAATTCCGACGAGGGGCTCGATGACTCCTCCCACAAGGAGTGCTCACAGGCGAATGACGTCACCGACAGGCGTGGAAAAACTCACGCATGCGCACGAGGGTTCAAGCATGTCTGACGTAAAAACATATGAATGAAATCCATATAGTTTTTGAAAAAATAAAAAGGACCTATACTTTATGGACAGACCTCGTATATATATATATATATATATATATATATATATATATATATATATATATATATATATATATATATATATATATATATATACAGTTACTTAGTAACGCGTTACTCTCATCTGACCACTTTTTTTAGTAACGAGTAATCTAACGCGTTAATCTTTCCAAATCAGTAATCAGATTAAAGTTACTTCTCCAAGTCACTGTGCGTTACTATTATTTTTGCATTGTGGGTCGATAGCAGCATTAAACGTGGTCCGTGGGCAGGAAGACTGAACTGCCCACTTTAAGTGAGCTGCGAGCTTTTCATCCACGGTTTTTTGCAGCAGCTCCCGGGCAGCAGCTACAACTTGTCCTCACCTCTTAAAGCAGTGACAACAGCACAAATGCACTGAGCTTTACAAAGACATTTTTATGCTTTTTTTTTTTCTCTGAGCCGCTCCGTATCTGCTGCTAAAAATAGCTGGTCCTCCGCCACGCTTCAGGCACGTCAACGACTAACACTATTTTCCACTCAAATACACCTAAACTCTCTTTCTGAGGACCACATGATGTGAAAACACAATAAAACTTTCTTACCTGTAAATCTGGTCATGTTTCCTGCATAAATAAATGTAATCCATTCTTTGTGCCCAAACGCCAAGGCAGGGGCAAATCCAGATGGAATGGGGGCGTGGGGCAGGGATGTGCCTCCCCACAACACCCCTAGATTAAAGGTCCAGTTTTGAAGCCGTTTTTTTTTTCACTACAACTACTACTACTACTACTTAAAATAATAATTTCAACAAGTAAAATGTTTAGAGAGAATTTAAATGTTAGAAAAAATTTAATAGTTACATTTATAAACAATGTAGGTTAGAAATTTCAAGTTTTACTGTTACAGTGATGTCAACAGTTAAATATGAGGTCAAGAAAGAGGTCTTTATTTTACTTTTTATAAAATAAGTATTTATTTTCATTGAAGTCAAGAAAGCATGACTATAAAGTGAGTTTTGGCAAAACAAGTATTATTGTCATGTTGAGATGGCAGAGGGTTGTTGTCAGCAGCTGGGGAAAGTAACTAAAAAAGTAACTAGTAATCTAACTTAGTTACTTTTCCAACTGAGTAATCAGTAAAGTAACTAAGTTACTTTTTCAAGGAGTAATCAGTAATCAGTAATTGGATTACTTTTTCAAAGTAACTGTGGCAACACTGTATATATATATATATATATATATATATATATATATATATATATATATATATATATATATATTTGTTGATGTTGTTTGTTATGATATATGTGCTTTGTTTACGTTGGCACCAGAAACGAGGACGTTTCATGTTGGGGGGGGGACGTGTGTAACAGACTTTCTGATGTCTTTGCTTTATCTTTATTTATTTTCTTTATTTACTGTGAACCTGCACAGGGTTAATGTTGGCACTTTTGTGTTGCCGTAGGTGGGAGGTGAAAAGCGACGGGCTCCCGTTTTTGTGTGTATGTGCGTGCACACTGGAACGCGCAATAAAAGGAGCCACGCTGACGCTGTGCTGGAACGGTCCACATTCATCCTGTCTCCTTTTTAACACTTGGAAGACCATGGACTGGTCAAATGACCAAGATCCCCCGTGGAGAGCTGCTTCTGTTATGTAAACAAGGAAGTCTCAGGACACCTCAGGGGAGGGGCTGACTTGGCCAGCCACATTCTTGTGTTTGCATATTTAATGTCTGAAAGGGCTGCTGATTTGTGCTTAGGTGGATAAATAACTTTACCGAGGGGGGAGAGATGAAATTTTGCTTTCTGAATTGTATTGAAATGTACCAAAAAACACACCAAAAGAAAACTTTGTTTTCTGAATTGTACTGAAATGTACCAAAAAAAAAACACACCAAAAGAAAACTGTTTTCTGAATTGTACTGAAATGTACCAAAAAACACACCAAAAGAAAACTTTGTTTTCTGAATTGTACTGAAATGTACCAAAAAACACACCAAAAGAAAACTTTGTTTTCTGAATTTTACTGAAATGTACCAAAAAACACACCAAAAGAAAACTTTGTTTTCTGAATTGTACTGAAATGTACCAAAAAACACACCAAAAGAAAACTTTGTTTTCTGAATTTTACTGAAATGTACCAAAAAACACACCAAAAGAAAACTTTGTTTTCTGAATTGTACTGAAATGTACAAAAAAAAAACACACCAAAAGAAAACTGTTTTCTGAATTGTACTGAAATGTACCAAAAAACACACCAGAAGAAAACTTTGTTTTCTGAATTGTACTGAAATGTACCAAAAAAAAAACCACACCAAAAGAAAACTGTTTTCTGAATTGTACTGAAATGTACCAAAAAACACACCAAAAGAAAACTGTTTTCTGAATTGTACTGAAATGTACCAAAAAACACACCAAAAGAAAACTGTTTTCTGAATTGTACTGAAATGTACCAAAAAAAAAAACACACCAAAAGAAAACTGTTTTCTGAATTGTACTGAAATGTACCAAAAAACACACCAAAAGAAAACTTTGTTTTCTGAATTGTACTGAAATGTACCAAAAAACACACCAAAAGAAAACTTTGTTTTCTGAATTGTACTGAAATGTACCAAAAAAAAAAAACACACCAAAAGAAAACTGTTTTCTGAATTGTACTGAAATGTACCAAAAAACACACCAGAAGAAAACTGTTTTCTGAATTGTACTGAAATGTACCAAAAAACACACCAAAAGAAAACTGTTTTCTGAATTGTACTGAAATGTACCAAAAAACACACCAAAAGAAAACTTTGTTTTCTGAATTGTACTGAAATGTACCAAAAAACACACCAAAAGAAAACTTTGTTTTCTGAATTGTACTGAAATGTACCAAAAAAAAAAACCACACCAAAAGAAAACTGTTTTCTGAATTGTACTGAAATGTACCAAAAAACACACCAAAAGAAAACTGTTTTCTGAATTGTACTGAAATGTACCAAAAAACACACCAAAAGAAAACTGTTTTCTGAATTGTACTGAAATGTACCAAAAAAAAAAAACACACCAAAAGAAAACTGTTTTCTGAATTGTACTGAAATGTACCAAAAAAAAACCACACCAAAAGAAAACTGTTTTCTGAATTGTACTGAAATGTACCAAAAAACACACCAAAAGAAAACTGTTTTCTGAATTGTACTGAAATGTACCAAAAAACACACCAGAAGAAAACTTTGTTTTCTGAATTGTACTGAAATGTACCAAAAAAAAAACCCACACCAAAAGAAAACTGTTTTCTGAATTGTACTGAAATGTACCAAAAAAAACCACACCAAAAGAAAACTGTTTTCTGAATTGTACTGAAATGTACCAAAAAACACACCAAAAGAAAACTGTTTTCTGAATTGTACTGAAATGTACCAAAAAAACACACCAGAAGAAAACTTTGTTTTCTGGATTTTATTGAAATGTACCAAAAAACACACCAAAAGAAAACTGTTTTCTGAATTGTACTGAAATGTACCAAAAAACACACCAAAAGAAAACTTTGTTTTCTGAATTGTATTGAAATGTACCAAAAAACACACCAAAAGAAAACTGTTTTCTGAATTGTACTGAAATGTACCAAAAAACACACCAAAAGAAAACTTTGTTTTCTGAATTTTACTGAAATGTACCAAAAAGCACACCAAAAGAAAACTTTGTTTTCTGAATTGTACTGAAATGTACCAAAAAACACACCAAAAGAAAACTTTGTTTTCTGAATTTTACTGAAATGTACCAAAAAACACACCAAAAGAAAACTTTGTTTTCTGAATTGTACTGAAATGTACCAAAAAACACACCAGAAGAAAACTTTGTTTTCTGAATTGTACTGAAATGTACCAAAAAAAAAAAAACACACCAAAAGAAAACTGTTTTCTGAATTGTACTGAAATGTACCAAAAAAAAAAAAAAAAACACACCAAAAGAAAACTTTGTTTTCTGAATTGTACTGAAATGTACCAAAAAACACACCAGAAGAAAACTTTGTTTTCTGAATTGTACTGAAATGTACCCAAAAAAAAACACACCAAAAGAAAACTTTGTTTTCTGAATTGTACTGAAATGTACCAAAAAAAAAAAAACACACCAAAAGAAAACTGTTTTCTGAATTGTACTGAAATGTACCAAAAAACACACCAGAAGAAAACTTTGTTTTCTGAATTGTACTGAAATGTACCAAAAAACACACCAGAAGAAAACTTTGTTTTCTGGATTTTATTGAAATGTACCAAAAAACACACCAAAAGAAAACTTTGTTTTCTGAATTGTACTGAAATGTACCAAAAAACACACCAAAAGAAAACTTTGTTTTCTGAATTGTACTGAAATGTACCAAAAAACACACCAAAAGAAAACTTTGTTTTCTGAATTGTATTGAAATGTACCAAAAAACACACCAAAAGAAAACTGTTTTCTGAATTGTACTGAAATGTACCAAAAAACACACCAAAAGAAAACTTTGTTTTCTGAATTGTACTGAAATGTACCAAAAAACACACCAAAAGAAAACTTTGTTTTCTGAATTGTACTGAAATGTACCAAAAAACACACCAAAAGAAAACTTTGTTTTCTGAATTGTATTGAAATGTACCAAAAAACACACCAAAAGAAAACTGTTTTCTGAATTGTACTGAAATGTACCAAAAAACACACCAAAAGAAAACTTTGTTTTCTGAATTGTACTGAAATGTACCAAAAAACACACCAAAAGAAAACTGTTTTCTGAATTGTACTGAAATGTACCAAAAAACACACCAAAAGAAAACTGTTTTCTGAATTGTACTGAAATGTACCAAAAAACACACCAAAAGAAAACTGTTTTCTGAATTGTACTGAAATGTACCAAAAAACACACCAGAAGAAAACTTTGTTTTCTGAATTGTACTGAAATGTACCAAAAAAAAAACACACCAAAAGAAAACTGTTTTCTGAATTGTACTGAAATGTACCAAAAAACACACCAGAAGAAAACTTTGTTTTCTGAATTGTACTGAAATGTACCAACAAAAAAAAAAACCACACCAAAAGAAAACTTTGTTTTCTGAATTGTACTGAAATGTACCAAAAAAAAAAAACACACCAAAAGAAAACTGTTTTCTGAATTGTACTGAAATGTACCAAAAAACACGCCAGAAGAAAACTTTGCTTTCTGAATTGTACTGAAATGTACCAAAAAACACACCAGAAGAAAACTTTGTTTTCTGGATTTTATTGAAATGTACCAAAAAACACACCAAAAGAAAACTGTTTTCTGAATTGTACTGAAATGTACCAAAAAACACACCAAAAGAAAACTTTGTTTTCTGAATTGTATTGAAATGTACCAAAAAACACACCAAAAGAAAACTGTTTTCTGAATTGTACTGAAATGTACCAAAAAACACACCAAAAGAAAACTTTGTTTTCTGAATTGTACTGAAATGTACCAAAAAGCACACCAAAAGAAAACTTTGTTTTCTGAATTTTACTAAAATGTACCAAAAAAAAAAAAAACACACCAAAAGAAAACTTTGTTTTCTGAATTGTATTGAAATGTACCAAAAAACACACCAAAAGAAAACTGTTTTCTGAATTGTACTGAAATGTACCAAAAAACACACCAAAAGAAAACTTTGTTTTCTGAATTGTACTGAAATGTACCAAAAAGCACACCAAAAGAAAACTGTTTTCTGAATTGTACTGAAATGTACCAAAAAACACACCAAAAGAAAACTGTTTTCTGAATTGTACTGAAATGTACCAAAAAACACACCAAAAGAAAACTGTTTTCTGAATTGTACTGAAATGTACCAAAAAACACACCAAAAGAAAACTGTTTTCTGAATTGTACTGAAATGTACCAAAAAACACACCAAAAGAAAACTTTGTTTTCTGAATTGTACTGAAATGTACCAAAAAGCACACCAAAAGAAAACTTTGTTTTCTGAATTTTACTAAAATGTACCAAAAAAAAAAAAACACACCAAAAGAAAACTTTGTTTTCTGAATTGTATTGAAATGTACCAAAAAACACACCAAAAGAAAACTGTTTTCTGAATTGTACTGAAATGTACCAAAAAACACACCAAAAGAAAACTTTGTTTTCTGAATTGTACTGAAATGTACCAAAAAGCACACCAAAAGAAAACTGTTTTCTGAATTGTACTGAAATGTACCAAAAAAACACACCAAAAGAAAACTGTTTTCTGAATTGTACTGAAATGTACCAAAAAACACACCAAAAGAAAACTGTTTTCTGAATTGTATTGAAATGTACCAAAAAACACACCAAAAGAAAACTGTTTTCTGAATTGTACTGAAATGTACCAAAAAACACACCAAAAGAAAACTGTTTTCTGAATTGTACTGAAATGTACCAAAAAACACACCAAAAGAAAACTTTGTTTTCTGAATTGTATTGAAATGTACCAAAAAACACACCAAAAGAAAACTGTTTTCTGAATTGTACTGAAATGTACCAAAAAACACACCAAAAGAAAACTGTTTTCTGAATTGTACTGAAATGTACCAAAAAACACACCAAAAGAAAACTGTTTTCTGAATTGTACTGAAATGTACCAAAAAACACACCAAAAGAAAACTGTTTTCTGAATTGTATTGAAATGTACCAAAAAACACACCAAAAGAAAACTCTTTTCTGAATTGTACTGAAATGTACCAAAAAACACACCAAAAGAAAACTTTGTTTTCTGAATTGTATTGAAATGTACCAAAAAACACACCAAAAGAAAACTCTTTTCTGAATTGTACTGAAATGTACCAAAAAACACACCAAAAGAAAACTGTTTTCTGAATTGTACTGAAATGTACCAAAAAACACACCAAAAGAAAACTGTTTTCTGAATTGTATTGAAATGTACCAAAAAACACACCAAAAGAAAACTGTTTTCTGAATTGTACTGAAATGTACCAAAAAACACACCAAAAGAAAACTGTTTTCTGAATTGTACTGAAATGTACCAAAAAACACACCAAAAGAAAACTTTGTTTTCTGAATTGTATTGAAATGTACCAAAAAACACACCAAAAGAAAACTGTTTTCTGAATTGTACTGAAATGTACCAAAAAACACACCAAAAGAAAACTGTTTTCTGAATTGTACTGAAATGTACCAAAAAACACACCAAAAGAAAACTGTTTTCTGAATTGTACTGAAATGTACCAAAAAACACACCAAAAGAAAACTGTTTTCTGAATTGTATTGAAATGTACCAAAAAACACACCAAAAGAAAACTTTGTTTTCTGAATTGTATTGAAATGTACCAAAAAACACACCAAAAGAAAACTCTTTTCTGAATTGTACTGAAATGTACCAAAAAACACACCAAAAGAAAACTGTTTTCTGAATTGTACTGAAATGTACCAAAAAACACACCAAAAGAAAACTTTGTTTTCTGAATTGTATTGAAATGTACCAAAAAACACACCAAAAGAAAACTTTGTTTTCTGAATTGTATTGAAATGTACCAAAAAACACACCAAAAGAAAACTGTTTTCTGAATTGTACTGAAATGTACCAAAAAACACACCAAAAGAAACCTTTGTTTTCTGAATTGTATTGAAATGTACCAAAAAACACACCAAAAGAAAACTGTTTTCTGAATTGTATTGAAATGTACCAAAAAACACACCAAAAGAAAACTGTTTTCTGAATTGTACTGAAATGTACCAAAAAACACACCAAAAGAAAACTGTTTTCTGAATTGTACTGAAATGTACCAAAAAACACACCAAAAGAAAACTTTGTTTTCTGAATTGTACTGAAATGTACCAAAAAACACACCAAAAGAAAACTTTGTTTTCTGAATTGTACTGAAATGTACCAAAAAAACACACCAAAAGAAAACTGTTTTCTGAATTGTACTGAAATGTACCAAAAAGCACACCAAAAGAAAACTTTGTTTTCTGAATTGTACTGAAATGTACCAAAAAACACACCAAAAGAAAACTTTGTTTTCTGAATTGTACTGAAATGTACCAAAAAGCACACCAAAAGAAAACTTTGTTTTCTGAATTGTACTGAAATGTACCAAAAAACACACCAAAAGAAAACTTTGTTTTCTGAATTGTATTGAAATGTACCAAAAAACACACCAAAAGAAAACTTTGTTTTCTGAATTGTATTGAAATGTACCAAAAAACACACCAAAAGAAAACTGTTTTCTGAATTGTACTGAAATGTACCAAAAAACACACCAAAAGAAACCTTTGTTTTCTGAATTGTATTGAAATGTACCAAAAAACACACCAAAAGAAAACTGTTTTCTGAATTGTATTGAAATGTACCAAAAAACACACCAAAAGAAAACTGTTTTCTGAATTGTACTGAAATGTACCAAAAAACACACCAAAAGAAAACTGTTTTCTGAATTGTACTGAAATGTACCAAAAAACACACCAAAAGAAAACTTTGTTTTCTGAATTGTACTGAAATGTACCAAAAAACACACCAAAAGAAAACTTTGTTTTCTGAATTGTACTGAAATGTACCAAAAAAACACACCAAAAGAAAACTGTTTTCTGAATTGTACTGAAATGTACCAAAAAGCACACCAAAAGAAAACTTTGTTTTCTGAATTGTACTGAAATGTACCAAAAAACACACCAAAAGAAAACTTTGTTTTCTGAATTGTACTGAAATGTACCAAAAAGCACACCAAAAGAAAACTTTGTTTTCTGAATTGTACTGAAATGTACCAAAAAACACACCAAAAGAAAACTTTGTTTTCTGAATTGTACTGAAATGTACCAAAAAACACACCAAAAGAAAACTTTGTTTTCTGAATTGTACTGAAATGTACCAAAAAGCACACCAAAAGAAAACTTTGTTTTCTGAATTGTACTGAAATGTACCAAAAAACACACCAAAAGAAAACTTTGTTTTCTGAATTGTACTGAAATGTACCAAAAAAACACACCAAAAGAAAACTGTTTTCTGAATTGTACTGAAATGTACCAAAAAGCACACCAAAAGAAAACTTTGTTTTCTGAATTGTACTGAAATGTACCAAAAAACACACCAAAAGAAAACTTTGTTTTCTGAATTGTATTGAAATGTACCAAAAAAAAAACCCAAAAGAAAACTGTTTTCTGAATTGTACTGAAATGTACCAAAAAACACACCAAAAGAAAACTGTTTTCTGAATTGTACTGAAATGTACCAAAAAACACACCAAAAGAAAACTGTTTTCTGAATTGTATTGAAATGTACCAAAAAACACACCAAAAGAAAACTGTTTTCTGAATTGTACTGAAATGTACCAAAAAACACACCAAAAGAAAACTGTTTTCTGAATTGTATTGAAATGTACCAAAAAACACACCAAAAGAAAACTGTTTTCTAAATTGTACTGAAATGTACCAAAAAACACACCAAAAGAAAACTTTGTTTTCTGAATTGTATTGAAATGTACCAAAAAAAACCACACCAAAAGAAAACTGTTTTCTGAATTGTACTGAAATGTACCAAAAAACACACCAAAAGAAAACTGTTTTCTGAATTGTACTGAAATGTACCAAAAAACACACCAAAAGAAAACTTTTGTTTTCTGAATTGTATTGAAATGTACCAAAAAACACACCAAAAGAAAACTTTGTTTTCTGAATTGTATTGAAATGTACCAAAAAACACACCAAAAGAAAACTTTGTTTTCTGAATTGTATTGAAATGTACCAAAAAAACACACCTAAAGAAAACTTTTGTTTTCTGAATTGTATTGAAATGTACTAAAAAACACACCACAAGAAAACTTTGTTTTCTGGATTTTATTGAAATGTACCAAAATGTACCAAAAAACACACCAAAAGAAAACTGTTTTCTGAATTGTATTGAAATGTACCAAAAAACACACCAAAAGAAAACTTTTGTTTTCTGAATTGTATTGAAATGTACCAAAAAAACACACCAAAAGAAAACTTTTGTTTTCTGAATTGTATTGAAATGTACTAAAAAAACACACCAAAAGAAAACTTTTGTTTTCTGAATTGTATTGAAATGTACTAAAAAAACACACCAAAAGAAAACTTTTGTTTTCTGAATTGTATTGAAATGTACTAAAAAACACACCAAAAGAAAACTTTGTTTTCTGAATTGTATTGAAATGTACCAAAAAGCACACCAAAAGAAAACTTTGTTTTCTGAATTGTATTGAAATGTACCAAAAAAACACACCAAAAGAAAACTTTTGTTTTCTGAATTGTATTGAAATGTACCAAAATGTACCAAAAAGCACACCAAAACAAAACTTTGTTTTCTGGATTTTATTGAAATGTACCAAAATGTACCAAAAAACACACCAGAAAACCAAAATATATACAATAGGTACAGGTTACAGTCACTCACAATGACTAACAGTCCCCACACTGCCATGGAAGGTCTTTTCTGCATTTGCCACAAGTATACCTGTCGCATTTCAATACAATTCAGAAAACAAAATTTCATGTCTCCCCCAGGGTAAAGTTATTTATCCACCTAAGCACAAATCAGCAGCCCTTTCAGCTAAGCAGGCACTTCTTCTTCTTTGTCTTTCGGCTCTTCCCGTTAGGGGTCGCCACAGCAGATCAATCGTTTCCATCTCACCCTGTCCTCTGTATCTTCCTCTGTCACACCAACCACCTACATGTCCTCCCTCAGCACATCCATAAACCTCCTCTTTGTCCTCCCTCTTCTCCTCCTGCCTGGTGGATCCATCCTCAGCATCCTTCTCCCTATATACCCTGGGTCCCTCCTCTGCACATGTCCAAACCATCTCAATCTCGCCTCTCTGACTGTCTCCAAAACGTCCCACCTGAGCTGTCCCTCTGATATGTTCATTCCTAATCTTGTCCATTCTTGTCACTCCCAAAGAGAATCTCAACATCTTCAGCTCTGCCGCCTCCAGCTCTGCCTCCTGTCTTTTTGTTAGTGCCACCGTCTCTAAACCATACAACATAGCTGGTCTCACTACTGTTTTGTAAACTTTCCCCTTCACTCTTGCTGATATTCTTCGGTCACAAATCACTCCTGCCACCTTTCTCCACCCACTCCACCCTGCCTACACTCTGTTCTTCACCTCTCTACCACACTCTCCATTACTTTGAACAGTTGACCTCAAATATTTAAACTCATCTACTTTCACCACTTCTACTCCTTGTAACTGCACTATTCCACTGGGCTCCCTCTCATTCACACACATGTACTCAGTCTTGCTTCTACTGACTTTCATTCCCCTTCTCTCCAAAGCATATCTCCACTTCTCCAGACTAGACTCAACTTGCTCTCTACTCTCACTACAGATCACAATGTCATCTGCAAACATCATAGTCCATGGGGACTCCTGTCTGATCTCATCTGTCAACCTGTCCATCACCACTGCAAACAAGAAAGGACTCAGAGCTGATCCTTGATGTAATCCCACCTCCACCTTGAATGAGTCTGTCATTCCGACTGCGCATCTCATGCAAACACAAGAATGTGGCTAGCCAAGTCAGCCCCTCCCCTGAGGTGTTCTGAGACTTCCTTGTTTACATAACAGAAGTAGCTCTCACCGGGGGATCTTGGGGTCATTTTACTCTCCGTGGACTTTACAGGTAGAACAGAAAAGCTTGGACCTCCCAGTGTTTAATATTTCATGCCTGTCAGGAACTCTCAGAGAAGCCGCTACACTTTTATACTACTATTTTTTAACAACCTATTTCAATCATTATGCCAAAATATGTATTACAAGAACACAGTAATTTGAAGCATGAAGCGCGCCTACATTCATCTCTCTCTCTCCGTCTGCAACTGCGTCTGCTTTGACGTGTTTGTGTCGCGTGGTGCTGCTGCGGGTGGCGCTAATTTAGCGGAGGCGCTGTACTGTGAGCGCTGGTGGTAACCTCACCCGGCCGCGCTGTCAAGTGATTTTTGTGAGGTATTTATTCACAGTTTATGTCTCTGAATATGAAGACCAAGTGCAACTTTCTGAAAAGTGCTTATTTTACTCACCTAGCTATCACTAAACACAGTATATTGCTCTACAAATTAGTGCGCGCTGTGCGTGGTCAAATGTGAGATTGATTCAGTGTTGTCCTTTTTTTCAACTAAATCCTCTTGTCAGCTACTAAATGGTGCTGCCCTTCAATCTGTGTAGCTTCCATGAACAAATCCCCTCCTACATCAAATACCATGTACACAGATCTGACCTTAAATAATTAATTAAGGTCCTTAACTAAGCATTTCAGAATTAAACCAAGCCTGCAGTGCAGTGATATCAGAGCAAAAAAGCTTCAGGTGAGGTTTGTGCACTCTGTAGACCTTATGTGATAGTAGATATGGACATTGAGAACAGCAAAGGATGGAAAGTGAAGCTCGGGGTAAATTGAATATGTGTATCAGACTGTGGAGGTGTCTTACTTGTGTTACTGGTGTTTTGGTATGAATTCTGACTTTTAAGTCACACATTTTTCTTTTTCTTTTAAGGACTTCATTAGATCTTGTAAGTCCTTTCTATGCTTTGCTGTTAATTCAATAAATAATTCATATTCATATATTTCTTATCCTGAACCCATTTATGTGCTGGATGGAGAACACAGATGTGCCTTATAGTGGAGTGCTGCTGTAGCTGTGTTAAACCAGGTCCTCCTGCACACGGCACCAATCCTCACTGATCAGAACAACTGCAACTACTGTATTTTTATGACTTACGACGTGGATGTGTGTGCTGCCAGAAAAATCGAGACATCAGTCTGTGGAATAAATAAATGAATAGCCAAAACTAAAACACAATCTAAGTAATGCCTAAAACTGTCTAAATGTAATTGAAAAGTGATACCAGGGTGAGTGTTCTGTACTAAGTACTATGACATAATAATCTGTTAAGATGAAATAAAAAAATCTTCAATAACTATAGGCTCATAAGACTAATATAAAAACAAGGATAATATACTGTACTCAGCCTCTGAATATTTCAGACCTGCTCCTAAGTTGCAATTACTATTTGCCCTCACCACATTAGGAGATTAAATTATTTGTTATATAAACTGCCGTTATCCATTGCTAATATGCGTTTTTTTTTTTTTTTTTAAATCATTCTGACAATGAATGCAGCTTTTACAAGCAATGTTTTCACTCTGAAATCATGGGAAACTGTATTTCTGGACATCTAGATTTTAAAAATTTTAAAAATGTGCTAAGCACCCCTAAAACTGGAAGTCTAAAATCGCCTATCATCACTCATACTGATTTTGAGGCATTTCTTAAAAAAGAAGAACTAAAATTTCAGCTACAATTTTCCAGAAGGTAGATCTGAGATGCAAGCCTCAAAAAATGACTCATTGGATGAACTCAATTCAATTATGTGTAAGATTTCCATCAAATAAATATATGTAGCCCCAACTCAAAAAAGCATATCCATGCAAGATAATTTAATGTAGCTGGGACTACATATATTTATTAGATGGAAATCCAATTCATTGAGTCAGTTTTTTTTAGTGTATTTCTCCAATCAGAGCCACAGAAGACTATAACTTCTTCTGGGTTGTCTGGGTGTCTTTCCTCACTCTTCTCCTTATTGCACAGTCACTCAGTTTTTGAGAACTGTCTACTCCACACAGATTTACCATAGAGTCCCATATTGTTTGTATTTCTTCATAACTGATGTAAATAAAGTCCAAGACATATTCAGTGACTTGGAAATGTTCATGTATCCATCCCGACATGTCTGAAGAAAATGCAATAAAACTGATCACTTCCAGGTATTATACCAAAGTGTTCCATTATTTATGCAACCCATCATCTTGACTTTTATATTTTTAATTAATTTATATGATTTATAAGATCATTTTAGAAATGTTCATTTTTTGTTTTTGTTTTTTTGTTGTTGTTTTTTTGTTTGTTTGTTTGTTTTTTGTATTTGAAATGGCATAAACAAATTAAAATGTGTGAAATACCAAGTGTTCCAGTACTTTTGGAGACCACTGTGTCTCCTTTGTCGTTAGCTGCTGCATTCACGTTATTAATATGTACTTATCTTCTGTGTTGACAGCTGTAATTCCACCTGCACCTTGTGTATCTGGGCCTTGTCTGTTGTCAAGATAGGGCCCACTATCTTCAGCCTGTAAAACCCAGATATGTGGAATGATGTGCAAACATCACCAAACCCACAAACAATCATTGAATGTTCTTGTCTTTATTTCACAGTGTTCTCAGTACAACATGCTGTTTTTAATCGTGAGAAGATGAATGGAGACAATGTCTAATGACGTCTGGAAAGTCTCTTATGAGAGCAGAATTTATACCTATAAAAAAAAAAAACACCAACATGTTAAAGGCACCGTGAGCACCTGTGAGATTAAAAATGTGATTTAGCCAACAGGAACAGATTGTGCTGTTTGCTACCTGCTGTTCAGCACCGGTAGAGCCTGTTCAGCCTGGTGATGTCGTTCTGGCTCATTTGCTTTGCTGTGCCAAATTCAACATTAGCATTGGGAATAGGCACCATAGTGGACTGACCATTCCCAGAGAAGGCATATCTGGAACAATCAAAAATAAAAAGAGAGTCTTTCTATCTCTCATGGAAGTCTGGCAAATACAGTTGTATGCAAAAATTGGGGCATCCCTGATGATATTCATGATTTTCCTTTATAAATCATTGGTTGTCTGGACCAGAAATTTCAGTTAAATATATCATATAGCAGACAAACACACTGACATTTGAGAAATGAAATGAAGTTTCTAGTATTTACAGAAAGTGTGCAATAAGTATTTAAACAAAATTGGGCAGGTGTGTAAATTGGGGCACCCTTGTCATTTTATTGATTTGAATACATGTAGCACTAATTATTGGAACACAAAATTGGTTTGGTAAGCTCACTGACCCTTGACCTCCTTACACAGGCAAATCCAATCATGAGAAAGGGTATTTAAGGTGGCCATTTGCAAATGTTTCTCCTCTTTGCATCTCTTCTAATGAGTGGCAACATGGGAGCCTCTAAACAACTCTCAAATAACCTTAAAACAAAGATTGTTCAACTTCATGGTTTAGGGGAAGGATAGAAAAAAACTATCTCAGAGATTTCAGCTGTCAGTTTCCACTGTGAGGAACACGGTGAGGAAATGGAAGACCACAGGCTCAGTACTAGTTAAGGCCCCAAGTGGCAGGCCAAGAAAAATCTCAGATAAGCTAAGGCGAAGGATGGTGAGAACAGTCATATTCAACCCACAGACCTGCTCCAAAGACCTACAACATGATCTTGCTGCAGATAATGTCTCTGTGCATCGTTCAACTATACAGCAAACTTTGCACAAGGAGATGCTGTAATGCAGAGGAAGCCTTTTCTGCGTACACGCCACAAACAGAGTTGTTTGAGGTATGCTAAAGCACATTTAGATAAGCCAGCTTCATTTTGGAATAAGGTGCTGTGGACTGATGAAACTAAAATTGAGTTATTTGGATATAACAAGGGGCGGTATGTATGGCTGAAAAAGAACACAGCATTCCAAGAAAAACACTTGCTACCTACAGTAAAATTTGGAGGTTGTTCCATCATGATGTGGGGCTGTGTGGCCAGTGCAGGTACTGGGAATCTTGTTAAAGTTGAGGGTCACATGAATTCCAGTCGATATCAGCAGATTCTTGAGAACAATCTTCATGAATCAGTGACAAAGTTGAAGTTGCGCCGGGGCAGGATCTTTCAACAAGATAACGACCCTAAACACTGCTCAAAATCTACTAAGGCACTCATGCAGAGGAACAAGTACAATGTTCTGGAATGGCCATCTCAGTCCCCAGACGTGAATATTATTGAAAATCTGTGGTGTGATTTTAAGTGGGCTGTTCATGCTCGGAAACCAACAAACCTGAGATGTTTTGTAAAGAAGAATGGTCCAAAATACCTTCAACCAGAATCCAGACTCTCATTGGAAGCTATAGGAAGCGTTTTGAGGCTGTTACTTCTGCAAAAGGAGGATCTACTAAATATTGATGTATTTTTTCTGTTGGGGTGCCCAAATTTATGCACCTGCCTAATTTGGTTTCAAGAATTATTGCACAATTTCTGTAAATCCTATAAACTTCATTTCACTTTTCAAATATCACTGTGTTTGTCTGCTATATGAAATATTTAACTGAAATTTCTGATCCAGACAACCAATGATTTATAAAGGAAAATCATGAAAATTATCAGGGGTGCCCAAACATTTGCATACAATTGTAACTTTAAGTAGCAACCCTAACCCTAATGCATGTATATCACACACACGTAAGGCAATCAACACCAGGAGCAACTTGGAAATAAAGTATCTTGCCCAAGGGCCCAAAGTAATTTTCCAGCCTGACAGGGGCTTGAACTGATGTTCCTCTGGTCACAAGCCCATCGCTTCAACCACTTGACCTTCATCTCCTCATACAAATAACAATACAATTTCTAAATTAGCTTCACAGACAAACATTTTGGAAACACCTCTTTTTAGGTGATGCAAACATTGCATCCAGAAATGACAATGTGAAAAGGTTTTTTTGTTGTTGTTTTAATCTTTGCAAATTTATTAAAACAAAAAACTAAGAAATCTCATATACGTAAGTATTCACACCCTTTGCTCAATACTTTGTTGCAGGTTTTCATCCAGGATGTCTCTGTACATTGCTACATTCATCTTTCTCTCGATCCTGACTAGTCTCCCAGTTCCTGCTGCTGAAAAACATTCCCACAGCATAATGCGGCCACCACCATGCTTCACTGTAGGGATGGTGCCTGGTTTCCTCCAAATATCACACCTGGCATTTACTCTTTCAATATTGGTCTCATCAGACCAGAGAATTTTGTTTCTCATGGTCTGAGAGTCCTTCAGGTGCCTTTTGTCAAACTCCAGGTGGGCTGCCATGTGCCTTTTACTAAGGAGTGGCTTCTGTGTGGCCACTCTACCATACAGGCCTGATTGGTGGATTGCTGCAGAGATTGTAGTCCTTCTGGAAGGTTCTCCTCTCTCCACAGAGGAATGCTGGAACTCTGACAGAGTGACAATCGGGTTCTTGGTCACCTCCCTGACTAAGGCCCTTCTTCTTTGCCCTTCAAGCAGTTTAGACGGGTGGCCAGCGCCAGGAAGAGTCCTCGTGGATCCGAACTTCTTCCATTTACAGATGATGGAGGCCACTGTGATCATTGGGACCTTCAAAGCAGCAGAAATGATTCTGTACCTTCCTTTGTGCTTCCAGACAATCCTGTCTCTGAGGTCTACAGACAATTCCTTTGACTTTATGCTTGGTTTGTGCTCTGACTGTCAACTGTGGGACCTTATATGTAGACAGGTGTGTCTCTTTCCAAATCATGTACAAGCAACTGAATTTACTCCAGGTGGACTCCAATTAAGCTGTAGAAACATCTCAGGGATGATCAGTGGAAACAGAATGCACCTGAGTTCAATACTGAGCTTCATGGCAAAGGCTGTGAATACTTATGTACATGTGGTTCTTAGTTTGTTTTGTTTAGTTTTTTTTTTATTATTTTTAATAAATTTGCAAAATTCTCACAAAAAACAAACCTTTTCACATTGTCATTATGGGGTATTGTGTGTAGGGGTGGTGGCCAAGTGGTTAATGCACTTGGTTTCAGTGCGGAAGGTTCCCGGTTCGAATCCCACCCCTGCCACATTTCTCCATGTAATGTGGAGTTGCGTCAGGAAGGGCATCCGGCGTAAAATTTGTGCCATTTCAACATGCAAATCCACCTTGGATTTGCTGTGGCGACCCCGAGTACAAAACAAGGCAGCAGCCAAAGGGACTTACTTTAATTATGGGGTACTGTGTGTAGAAGAAATAATTTCCACCATTCACAGCTAGAGTACTGACAGGGACTGGAAGGAGAGAGCATATCTCACCCATATTGGCCTCTCTTCATTGGCTTCCTGTTAATTCTAGAATAGAATTTAAAATTCTTCTTCTTATAAGGTTTTGAATAATCAGGTCCCATCTTATCTTAGGGACCTCATAGTACCATATCACCACAATAGAGCGCTTCGCTCTCAGACTGCAGGCTTACTTGTAGTTCCTAGGGTTTGTAAGGCAGAGCCTTCAGCTTTCAGGCTCCTCTCCTGTGGAACCAGCTCCCAATTCAGATCAGGGAGACAGACACCCTCTCTACTTTTAAGATTAGGCTTAAAACTTTCCTTTTTGCTAAAGCTTATAGTTAGGGCTGGATCAGGTGACCCTGAACCATCCCTTAGTTATGCTGCTATAGACTTAGACTGCTGGGGGGTTCCCATGATGCACTGAGTGTTTCTTTCTCTTTTTGCTCTGTATGCACCACTCTGCATTTAATCATTAGTGATTGATCTCTGCTCCCCTCCACAGCATGTCTTTTTCTTGGTTCTCTCCCTCAGCCCCAACCAGTCCCAGCAGAAGACTGCCCCTCCCTGAGCCTGGTTCTGCTGGAGGTTTCTTCCTGTTAAAAGGGAGTTTTTCCTTCCCACTGTCGCCAAGTGCTTGCTCACAGGGGGTCGTTTTGACTGTTGGGGTTTTTCTGTAATTATTGTATGGCCTTGCCTTACAATATAAAGCGCCTTGGGGCAACTGTTTGTTGTGATTTGGCGCTATATAAATAAAATTGATTGATTGATTGATTGATTTTGAAATAAGGCTGTAATATAAAATGCGGAAAAAGTGAAGTGTCGTGAATACTTTCTGGATGCACCATACAGTCCTGGTCAGAACTGTTGACAATCCTCTATTTTTATATACAGAATTAAATATACTTTGTTGTGATTTGGCGATATATAACTGAAAATGACTTGAAATTGAAACATAGCGCTATGTTCAGTAATAAATGAAAATGAACTAATTTGTATGAATTTGTCCAACTACTTTGTCCAAAGCAAAAATCTTTTCACATTGTGAAATAATAAAAACAAACCCTAACTCTAAGGGTTACTTTTAAAAACTAATTTGTAATTTCAACTCTTGGAAATGTTCCCCTGATGTGTCTCAAGAGAAATGTCGTGATTCTCTTATTTTAGCTTGAGTCAAGCTAGATAGGCTGGAGTCTATCCCAGCAGTCACAGGACGTGAGGCGGGTTCACCGTGGACAGGACGCCAGTCTGTCACAGGCCACACAGAGACAAACAAACACACGCACATCTATGGCCAATTTAAAGTTTCCAGTCCAGCTAACCTGCATGTCTTTAGATGTGGGAGGAAGCCAGAGCACCCGAAGAAACCCACACAAACACCACACAGAAAGGCCACAGGTGGGAATCGATCCCATGACCCATCATGCTGTGAGGCAACAGTACTAACCACTAAGCCACTGTGCTGTCCTCTGTAAATCCATTAATATTTATGTCAAGTACACATTTTATGTGCTTGTAATTGAATTTAAAATTTAAAAAAAAAAATGTTTTTTATTATTATTATTATAGCATTTTTACAAATAACCATTTATTTTTCTGTCAGTTTTCTTATGAAACTAAAGACATGCAGGAGCAACAAAAGGAGCAATAAGTTTAAGGTGTGAAGATATACATTCTAAAATAAACCAAAGATTTTCCTGGAGGCAACAGCAAGAACAATCTCAGACTGAGGTGCAGGAAGTGTCCCAAACCTGTGGTACTGCATGACTGAGTTGTAGTCTTAATTGGTGTTCTGGTTCAGAGTGTTAATCTTGTCAAAGGCATATTCCCAACCTGCAATATATTAAAAAAGGAGATAAATAAACAAATAAAATCAAAACAAAAAATGCACAGACCTTTCACCAGGATGTTATGCACATAACAATCGTCTTCCGGCTCTTTTCAACCCATCTTTTTTAAAAAAATTAAAGGCATCAGAATTGTGAAAGCAGGTGGCCCTTAGATTTAGATTTAATAGTTGCTGTTTAGTTCAGCAAGAGCATCATTTTGTTTGGTTCTTTTAATCATACTGTATCTCTTTTATACGACAACAGTTTAAATTCTTGTTAAAAACACATTTAGAAGATTTGATTCCTCATGTGCACACAAGCAACATGCACACCAGGGGACAATCTGCTGTGTGTGCCCATTAAATTACTGTTTTATGCAAACAAAGACATTTTTGATCCTCTGTTATTTTGGATCTTTGGTTCTCTTGTTGCCATCTTTGGATGTCAGTTATCAAAAACATTGTTTGCACTGTTGACACCTGTCAGTGTGTTCACACGCCTTAGGGTTCCCCCAGAGGAGCTGGGGGAGGTGTGTGTGGATCGGGAGGTCTGGGCGGCTTTGCTTGAGCTGCTGCCCCCGCGACCCGACTCCAGATAAAGCGGAAGAAAATGGATGGATGGATGGACCTTCATTTATTGTGTGTGGTCTGCTGTGCCACAGATGTGCACAAAGCTGCCTGCTGTATCAAAAGTCCCAGTTTGTTGAAACTGAATGCTGAAAATGAACGAAAAGCAACATGCTGTCAAAATTTGCACACTGTACAACAAATGGGCAAATGTCATAACCAGATGTTAGAAAAGCAAAGTGTTAAAGTCAGATGTATGACATTCGAGGGCCGCGTCTTACGCTCGATGCAACAAGCATCAAGCACAGCTACCAAATGACACAGAACACATTTCCACGCCTCACACCCACACTGTCGTGTGCATACTAAACTCATTTCCATACCTCACACCTGTGTTGTGGCGCTCATGCTATGCACTGGATTGTGCATTGAATATCATCAAGATAGGGCCCTTGATGTTTCTTAGCTAATGCTAATGGCTAGCTTTGAAGTTCTGGATCCAAATGTAAATAAAGTAGGGCAGCACCAGCAGTGTTTCTGAATAAGTGAATGTTTGCACTGGTCAGTGTGGGACACGAAGTGCAAGAACACTGTTTTCAGCTTTTCTTCCTCCCAAAAAAATCACAGCGGGTCTGCAGCTGGAGACTGTAAAAATATCAGAATTCAGGAATGCTGCTGTGACAGAGTTCTCCGGCGCCTCTAAGAGCTCAAATTTTTTCTGGTGTCTTTATGGTTGTTTTGGTTTAAGGCTTCATGATTTAAGGTGAAGTTAGTTTTCCACTGTGTCTAATGTTCATGTGTGTCATGACCTTTTGAGATGTTGTCCCACAAGATGCGGATGTGCTGGTCCCTGTCAGATCGGCACTGCTCGTGGTTGAAGCCGAGGGCGTGCAGCAGCTCGTGCTGGACGGTGCTGTGGTACAAGCAGCCCTGTCTGTCCAGAGACACTGTCTGGGAGTAACCACGGCGGCCAACATAGGAGTAACACCTGCAACCAGACAATAAAAAGACAGGAGGAGGAGCTCGTACTGGTCATCAAAACATCTGGGACTCCGCCCTGAATGATGTAAAGTCTGTATGGTCTAAGGCAGGGGTGGGCAACGAGGGCCGAGACACTGCAGGTTTTCCTTGCAACGAATCACCACAGCAGGTGGGTTGCTGATGAGCTTCTCCCTTGAACATAACCACCTGGTTGTCAATGAAATCACCTGCTGAAACACCTGAACATTAATGAAATCACCTGCTGAGGTGATTGGTTGCAAGGAAAACCTGCAGTGTCTTGGCCCTCGTTGCCCACCCCTGGTCTAAGGGCTTGTCACACCTTGATGAGTTAGCCAGCGTATGCTGACGTATTAAATACGCTGGCATACGTCTAACAGGTTATGCAGCTGTCACACCTTAACAATTTAGCCAGGTTTCCACTGAGCGATTCGGGTCGGTACGGCACGGCATGATACGGGTCAGAACAGTTACGTCTGGCTTGGTTTGTATTCTGCTTTAAAGACAGCGTGTACATGTAAGTCTTTACTTTTTTAAACTGAAAAGACACGTATTAGTTTTTGTTTAAAAGACAAAATTTATGTGGGTTTACTTGTGTGGGGGAGGTGGGGGTCCCACCAAAGAAAGGACCAATATTTTTTGGAGAGGTGCATTTTATAACAACGATTACACGGGCTGATGGAGTATTAAATGTGCTGATATTATACAAGCACTACATGTAATACTTAAGTGTTTGAAAAGTATTTAACCAATGGGGGCGGGTCACTGACTATGTTGTCTTCATGTCATTCTACAAATCACATTTGTCTTCAGCTTCCAGAGAAAATTTTACAGGGAGGGGGAATAAATCCAGACATGTCAAAGACGGCAGAGGTCAACTGATGCCTGGACACGGACGCTTCACTCGTCACAGAATCTATGACGTTTTCTTTTTTGCATGTTGCCTCAGAAATATTAAAGCATTTAATGAGCACTCTGCAATGCAAACTGCATTAATCTGCACATAGTACAACAGTGTGTGTTGAACACCATCTGTATTAACAGATGATCTGATGGACAACCATGATGGAGCACAATGGGTAAGTTCTTACATTATGTATGTGCAAAATGTGGCTCACAACATCAAAGAAAAAAAATGGATTTGGTCCCTGAACAAGTAAAAATGTTCATTTTTAGATTTGTGCCCAAAGCCTCCCACAGTGACTCTACAGGAGTCTGATGTGCAGTTAGAGGGACTGGATAAGTGAGACTGCTGCTGAAAAAGTTATCACCTCATAAAAATAATTTAAGTTGTGGTGCACAAACTCTAATCTGTAGATAAATGTATAATAATAATAATTCAGCTTTGTTTTTTCTAAAAAAATAAGTAAATATATTTCTGAGGTACTAAACAAGAAGGATTCCATATAATAGATGGATAAAGTAACAGTGCATGTCCGTGTTTGCCCAGGTTGGCTGTGACCTGTGTTTGAGGTGGTACCACTGCACCTGTGTGCAGACGTCTCCATTGGATGAGGACCTGTGGCCTACTGTAGGTGCAAGTGATGGTTTCCTTGTAATCAAACTAACAGGGAATGTTTTTCTGTTTGCATGAGGGCTACGGGTTTGAGGCAATCAATGGAAAGCATCAATGGATGTATTTCGACTTATGAGTAACTTAAAGGAAATGTGTGTCATCAATCACATAACTTACCTACAAAGTAGAGAAGCTTGAATCTTCGACTGGACTGGGTTGCTTGACGCGAGGACGTTTCGCTTCATATCACAGAAGCTTCTACTCTTGTCGAGAAGACAGTCTTCTCGACAAGTTCCTCTCCTGCTCAGCCCTCTGTGCACCTGTTCTGATAGCAAGACGCCAGGCTGCACGGTCGTCTGCACACTGCTCCCACATGTTGACATTGATACTGCACATTTTGATGTCCTTCTTGCAGACATCCTTGAAGCACAGGCGTGGTCAACCAGCCAAACAAGTGCCCTCTACCAGCTCACCGTACAGTAGCTCTTTAGGAATACGGCTCAGATCCATTCTCCTAATGTGGCAAAGCCAACAAAGGTACCTTTCACCAAGAATTGTGAACACGCTGCTCATGTTGGTGCATTTCAAGACCTCTGTGTTGGGCACCTTGTCCTGCCATCCAATGTGCAGAATTAGTCTACAGCACCTCAGATGGCTGTTGTTGAGCTTTTTCTCATGTCTGGCATAGGTGGTCCATGCCTCGCCACCATACAGGGGTGTGCTGAGCACACAGATCTGTTAAACGTGCAGTTTTGGCTTCTCAGTGAGCTTGGAGTTGTTCCAGACTCTGTGGCTTAGTCTTGCTATAACAGCTGCTGCCTTTGGGATCCTGCTGTTCATCTCTGCATCAATGGAGAGTGAATTAGAGATGGTTGACCCAAGGTATGTGAAGTGCTCCACAACTTCCAGGCTGTACCCATCAATGTCAATGTTAGGGCTCCTTCACACATAGCACGAATAAGTAGGAATTCAATTTCAATTTATTTTCATTTATATAGCGCCAAATCACAACAAGGTTCTCTCAAGGTGCTTCACACAAGTAAGATCTAACCTTACCAACCCCAGAGCAACAGTGGTAAGGAAAAACTCCCTCTGACGAAGAAACCTCAAGCAGACCAGACTCAAAGGGGTGACCCTCTGTGGCTGCCATGTTACAGACACAAATTACAAAACAATTCACAAAACGAACATATGGGAAATGTTCCCGGTGCACAGGACGGTTTCCGGAACAGATACCACACCCATCTCTGGATGGAGCCGCACCTCAAACAGAGAGAAAAGAAAAAAGCAGAATCAAGCATCAGAAAGATGCTTGATCAGGGTGAATCACGGCAAAAAAACCATTGCAGTGGGGAAAATAGTGTGAAAAGCTGGAGCATGTGGAACTACATCACGCAGCTGCTGAGAAAAAAATAAAAGAATACACATGCCACCCACGTGATTCGAACCTGCAATTTACAAAAGCTCTGATTGCCAGACAGAAACGTTACCACTGCACTTCCATCACTGTCCTATAAAAGGTGCATAAAATGCCTGAAATCATCCATCCATCCATCCATCCATCCATTTTCTTCCGCTTTATCCGGAGTCGGGTCGCGGGGGCAGCAGCTCAAGCAAAGCCGCCCAGACCTCCCGATCCACACACACCTCCCCCAGCTCCTCCGGGGGAACCCCAAGGTGTTCCCAAGCCAGCCGAGAGATGTAGTCCCTCCAGCATGTCCTGGGTCTTCCCCGGGGCCTCCTCCCAATGGGACATGCCCGGAACACCTCTCCAGCGAGGCGTCCAGGGAGCATCCGGAAAAGATGCCCGAGCCACCTCAACTGACTCCTTTCGACGTGGAGGAGCAGCGGCTCGACTCCGAGCTCCTCCCGAGTGACCTAGCTCCTCACCCTATCTCTAAGGGAGCGCCCAGCCACCCTGCGGAGGAAACTCATCTCGGCCGCTTGTACTCGCAATCTCGTTCTTTCGGTCATGAGCCAATTCTCATAACCATAGGTGAGGATCGGAATGTAGATCGATCCCACCTACCAACAAAGATAAGTAGGACTCCTTCTTCAGCTTGACGGCATCCCTTACTTCCAGTGTCCACCACTAGGTTCGGGGATTGCCGCCGCGACAGGCACCAGAGACCTTGTGACCACAGCTACGAGCGGCCGCATCGACAATGGAGGTGGAGAACATGGTCCACTCGGACTCCATGTCTCCAACCTCCCCCGGGATCTGGGAGAAGCTCTCCGAGAGGTGGGAGTTGAAGACCTCTCTGACAGAGGCTTCCGCCAGTCGTTCCCAGCAGACCCTCACGATATGTTTGGGCCTGCCAGGTCTGACCGGCTTCCTCCCCTCCCAGCGGATCCAACTCACCACCAGGTGGTGATCGGTCGACAGCTCTGCCCCTCTCTTCATTCGAGTGTCCGAGACACGTGGCCGAAGGTCAGATGATATGACTACAAAGTTGATCATCGACCTCCGGCTCATGGTGTCCTGGTGCCACGTGCACTTATGGACACCCTTGTGCTCAAACATGGTGTTCGTGATGGACAAACTGTGACTAGCACAGAAGTCCAACAACTGAACACCACTTGGGTTCAGACTGGGGAGGCCGTGCTTCCCAATCACCCCCCTCCAGGTCTCATTGTCGCTGCCCACGTGGGCGTTGAAATCCCCCAGGAGAACAATGGAGTCCCCAGTCGGAGCGCTATCTAGTACCCCTCCCAGGGACTCCAGGAAGGTCGGGTACTCTGCACTGCTGCTCGGCCCGTAGGTTGAGACAACGGTGAGAGACCTGTCCCTGACCCGAAGGCGCAGGGACGCGACCCTCTCGTTCACCGGAGTGAACTCCAACACATGGCGACTGAGCTGGGGAGCAATAAGCAATGCGACCACAGCTCACCGCCTCTCCTCGTGGGTAATGCCAGAAAAATGAAGCTTCCAGCCCCTCTCCAGGAGTTGGGTACCAGAGCCCAAGCTGTGCATGGAGGTGAGCCTGAGTATCTCTAGTCGGTATCTCTCAACCTCCTGCACAAGCTCAGCCTCCTTCCCCCCCAGCGAGGTGACATTCCACGTCCCAACAGCCAGGGGCTGTGAGCATGGACCGGGCCGCCGGGCCACCCGCCCTCAACCGCCACCCAATCCTCTCTGCACCCGACCCCATGGCCCCCTCTGCAGGTGGTGAACCCACAGGAGGGCAGGCCCACGTTGGTCTTTCGGGCTGAGCCCGGCCAGGCCCCATGGGCTAAGCCCCGACCACCAGGCGCTCGCATGCGAGCCCCAACCCCAGGCCTGGCTCCAGGGTGCCTGAAATCAACAAGGAGATAAATGTATTTAAAACAAAATAAAACCACAACACCATAAAAACACTGCATTTTATTGAATCCCTTTTATTGAGCGGACAAAACAAGTATGAACCGTCTGTTCCTCTTGTAGTTGTCCCATGGTCACAGACGTACAGTTGTGGGGGCACTAAGACCAATTTCACATCCAGCTTGAAAGTGATTGTCTACTCACTGTTTTCGTGCTAACAGCTGAGATGGCCACACATTTTGTAAGTGTCAAGTGAGTGGTGATAGATGTTTGTGTGTGTGACCTGAAATTTGGCCGACACGTGCTGCGAGAGGGATCGAATAGGCTCTCACAGGGCACTCTGTCTTTCAGCCCCTGGTGTGCATGAATAGTTGTAGCGACACATGTACGAGGCATTGGAGGTGGCACCGATTTTTCTTGAATGGCATGCAATTCCTCCTTCATGCGCTAGTCAGCTTAAATTGTGTTATGTGTGAAGGGGCCCTTAAGGGGAGCAACTGTGCTCTGCGCCATAATGTTTGTCTTCTTCAGACTGATGGTTAGTTCGAACTCCTTGCAGGTGTGAGAGAGGCGAGCCAATCCTCTGCGGGAACCTGAAGAGTCTGCTATGACTGACCAGGTCAGGTCCATGAAGGCGATGTAGAGTGGCATTTTCTTGAGATCCTTGAGATGTTTCTGCAGCTTAATTGGTGTCCACCTGTGGTACATTCAGTTGAATGGACATGATTTGGAAAAACACACACCTGTCTACATATATGGTCCCACAGCTGACAGTGCATGTCAGAGCACAAAGCAAACATGAAGTCAAAGGAATTGTCTGTAGACCTCCGAGACAGGATTGTTTTGAGGCTCAAATCTAAGGAAAGGTACAAAAGCATTTCTGCTGTTTTGAAGGTCCTAGTGAGCACGTCTAAACTGAGTGATTGGGGGAGAAGGGTCTTAGTCAGGATGGGGACCATGAACTCGATGGTCACTCTGTCAGAGCTCCAGCATTCCTCTGTGGAGAGAAGAGAACCTTCTAGAAGGACAACCATCTCTGCAGCAATCCACCAATCATGCCTGTATGGTAGAGTGGTCAGACAGAAGCCACTCCTTAGTAAAAGGCACATGGCAGCCCACCTGGAGTTTGACAAAAGGCACCTGAAGGACTCTCAGACCAGGAGAAACAAAATTCTCTGGTCTGATGAGACAAAGATTGTGTTGGGGAAGTGTAATGACATGGACCCACAACAGGGGGCGCAAATGAACGGTCAATGGGTAGTCAAATAAATATAATTTATTGTGGCAAATGTGCACAACAGGTCAAATACTATTTTTAGACAGTCAATTACAAATATCAACAGGTGACGTGTGGGCAGGTCCGAGGGTAGGAGACGCCTATCCAGAGAAGAGCCGGGGCCCACAAGGTTCCACCGCCAACGAAGACCTGCAGCAAACCGAAGCCGCCAAGTCCCGAGTCCCCAGGTGGTCTCTACTTCAGCTGTCAGATCCAGTACTGCTGGCAGGAACAGAAGACAGGTTAATGGTGGGTGTGTGCACACCCAGCAGAACAATCAGCAATTCAGTTCTGTTCCTTTGGTGGGAGAATCTCCACCTCCGACACAAAAACACAGTAGAGCAGAACCTGAGAGCTACTTATCCGTTTTGGCGTGATGGGTGAAGAACGTCACTCCTACACGGACCACAAAACTCAGCACCAGCTGAAAGCAGTAACCAGGATCTCCTGCAAACACTCAGAAAAAGATCACGTGCATACGGCACAGTAAAAACGGCTGAGAGGTCACCTGAGTGGTAAACTGATATCTCGGCAGAGATGTGGTGTCTCCTCCAGTCTTATATGGGATGGGATGATGATGAGAGATTTCTGACAGCTGGTAGTCCTGGCTCCTGGGTGGTGACTGTGCCCTCTGGTGCCTGAAACCCGACTACAGGCAGGGCGCCCTCTGGCGTTGGCCAGCAGTACCTCCTCTTCGGGCGGCCCACATAACAGATTGAACTCTTTCGTGTGAATGCCAGGTGTCATGTTTGGAGGAAACCAGGCACCATCTCTACAGTGAAGCATGGTGGTGGCAGCATCATACTGTGGGGATGTTTTTCAGCAGCAGGAACTGGGAGACTAGTCAGGATTGAGGGAAACATGAATGCAGCATTGTACAGAGACATCCTGGATGAAAACCGGCTCCAGAGCGCTCTTGACATCAGACTGGGGCGACAGTTTATCTTTCAGCAGGACAATGACCCTAAGCACACAGCCAAGATATCAAAGGAGTGGCTTCAGGACAACTCTGTGAATGTCCTTGAGTGACCCAGCCAGAGCCCAGACCTGAATCTGATTGAACATCTCTGGAGAGATCTGAAAATGGCTGAGCACCGACTCTCCCCATCAACCTGATGGAGCTTGAGAGGTGCTGCAAAGAGGAATGGACCAAACTGCACAAAGATAGATGCACCAAGCTAGTGGCATCATATTCAAGAAGACTTGAGGCTATAATTGCTGCCAAAGGTGCATCAACAAAGTATTCAGCAAAGGGTGTGAATACTTACGTACAAGTGATTTCTTAGTTTTTTATTTTTAATAAATTTGCAAAAATTAAAAAGCACTTGTTTCAAGTTGTCATTATGGGGTGTTGTGTGTAGAATTTTGAGGGAAAAAAATAATTTAATCCATTTTGGAATAAGGCTGTAACATGAAAAAATGTGAAAAAGTGAAGCGCTGTGAATACTTTCTGCATGCACTGTGTGTGTGTGTATATTTCTTACCTGACTCATTTTATTTCATTTTTTTCTAGGCATTTATTTACTTTATTCATTTATTCATTTACTTTATTCTGCCCCTTTTCTTTTACCCGTATTTGCAATTTTCAAACACTCCAGAGAGTAAGTAAGTCCCTTCGGCTGCTCCCTTGTTTGCACTCGGGGTCGCCACAGCAAATCCAAGGTGGATCTGCATGTTGATTTGGCACAGGTTTTACACCGGATGCCCTTCCTGACACAACTCCACATTACATGGAGAAATGTGGCAGGGGTGGGATTTGAACCCGGAGCCTTCTGAACTGAAACCAAGCACATTAACCACTTGGCCACCACCCCTGCTTTCAAACGCTGCAGAGAAATAATAAAAATCCTAATAATGTTAGAATACTGAAGATTATGTGTCCACTTATGGACTGATCTACTGTTTGCTACATGATCTCAATTTAGCCTTTTTATGTTCTTTTTTATGTGTTGTTTTAAAATTTTATTTTATATGTGTTTTATTTTGTAAATTTGTGTTTTTAATGTTAAGCACTTTGGACACCAGTCGGTGCTGTAAAGCGCTTTATAAATAAATGTTGATTGATTGATTGATTGATAGCCTCTGTTCGTACTTTTCTGCTTTTCACAGCTCTTTTATCTTGGCTTTTATATTGTTAGTTGTTGTGTTACTTTTGTTTGCTTGGTCACAAAAGGGACAGCACAACAAACACACACTTACCCGTTGACAGATTGGATGCTCAAATAGTCTCTCTGGTTTGTTCGCTTGATGAAGCGGATGCAGGAGACGTCATGGAAGGACATCAGTCCCTTTTCAATGATGGAGTGCTCACGAGAAGCTGCAAAGAAAGATCCATGTGAAAACAACAGCCCAGTCTCACACTTTTTTCATGATGCCATCATGAACTGGCATGAGATCAGGTTGAAAATGTCACAGTTTGGATTTTTGCACTGTGTCATGTTGTTCTGTTCTACTTAGTTATTTTGTTTGATTGTTTTTTCTTCTATGTATTTTCTTGCTGGTGTTTTTCCTACTTGGGCTTTTTCTGTCCCTATCTCTCTTGTCTGTCTCTTGGTCCTTGGTAGTGGGCGTTGCACTCTGTCCAGCCACACCCTTGTTCTGGTGCTTTCCACACACCTGTTTCTAATCTGTAGCTCATCACCTGGGTGTATATAAGCTTCACTGGTTGCACTGTTTCCTTGCCACATCAATGTGCCTTGTGCCTTCATTTCCATCTTTGTTCCTTGTTTACTCATCGTGCCTGCTTCCTTGTGTTTTTTTGACCATCTGCCTGTTTACTCGACCACACCTTTACGCCTAATGTTTCTGGTATGTTTGTTGATTTTAGACTGCCTTTTTGTGTACTGGACCCAGCTGTCGACTGGAGTAAACTGTCTTAACCTTAAGAGCTTGTTGTGCGAGTCCTGCATTTGTGCCCAGCCGTCTCTGACTGCTAAGCCTTATAGATCGATGTGGCCAACCATAGACACTGCAGACTCGAACGCTTTCCAGCTGGTGGTATGCCACCACAGCTGGCAGTGAGCACAACAGGAAGAACGTCTAGCCACCCTGATTTCAGGGTTTAGCGATTTAGCGAAACGTCAGGACACATTCATGTCCTCCATAAGCTCTCACATGGATTTTAAATTCAAAAAACTTTATTTGTCCCCAAGGGGCAATTCAAATCCCAAGAGCAGCAATATTTCAAACAAACCACCAACAACAAAAAATGAATGAATAAATAAAAATAAAATAGTAACACAATAAATAAATATCAATACAATTATAAGTGCTTCTGAAGTAAAATATTTATATCATAAGCAAATTATTAAGGGATTGCAAACAAAATTCACTCCTGCCAGGGAAAAAAGGAGGATTAAGAGGAGTTAAAGAGGTGAACAGCCCCAGGAACAAATGTCACTCTTCTCTGTGTCTTGCACCCAGGGCTCCAAAGTCGGCACCATGAGGGGAGCCACTCAAATGCAGCGTGCAGAGCATGTGATGGATCCTGCATAATCTTTTTAGCCAACCTAAGTGCTTGCAGCTCATAGATGGTCAAAAGAGATCTAATGAGAAGTCCAATAAGAAGTCCAATAATTTTGGAGCAGAATCTGGCAAATAGAACAACTGCTGAGCAAGTTAAGCATTCAGTCCACTTCTGTTATGGCTCCCATGACCACCACCAATTCACTTCCAGGACTGTCTGCAGTCCCACCCGCTCCCACAGAGGAATGACTTATTTGAAACCAGCTTTCTCGACCAGAATGTTTTTCCTGTGAGACCACAGCCATAATAAAAGCTCTTATTCAACCTGGTCTCATGTCAAGTCATGAGACAGCAACACGAAATATACATTAATCTATTGGTTCATGATACTGTGACAAAAAGTGCCTCATTTTCATCACAGCAGTACGAATTCATTCTCATTCATTCAGTGATGGCTGCATGAAATTAAAAGTGAAGCGGGGGGGTTATGGTTAGGGTGGGGGAAAGAGTAAGTTTAGGTTATGGTTAAGGTTAGGGTCGGGGGTAGGAGTAGGGTTAGGAATAGTGAGTTGAAAAAAAACCCGTCACGAAAATTTGACTTATATCGTCATGGGAGCACAAAAAAAAAACAAAAAACATGAGACTGGGCTGCTCTTATTATATAGTTGCAACGCTACACACACTCTGATTGGCTGATTACCGGTCAGATATTTTCCCATATCTGGACCGGTTACCATGCCAATCAGTCCATAACACATATTTTCATTACAAACCAAAAGGCAAAAACATGATTAAAAACCAAGTCAGACATAAACATGAGCCATAAATATCTAAGGAGCATCTGAAAAAACATACAGATTGAAAGCTAATGGCCCGGTCACACAGCATACAATCCCTGAACAAGGGGAAAAAAGTTTAAAAGTCACAAATATCCTGTGAATCAAGAGCACAAAAGGAATGAAAGAGGAACAAAACAAAACAAGCTGACGCTGATCTCCACACTTTAAACGAAACGTGCCTGGAGCCACTGCTGGAGCAGTGTGTGTCTGTATCTCTGCGTTCCAGGACTCAGACCTGGGATGGTGCTCATAGCGCCTGAGTCCTAGAGAAACTGCAAACAGAAGCATGTCATCCGACCCACTGTGGAGATCCGTGCGCACTTCGGTGGATCCATCTGCTCTGGTTCCTCGTCCAGAACAAAAGAGGGATCATGTCCTCATCAGAATCCTCACTGTCTGGTTTAGATTGAGGATGTGCTGCGCTCTCTCTTGCACCAGTTAAAAAAAAAAAAAAACGCTCGTTTGCCATGATGGCTGAAATTTCACTGTATTACATTACTAAGCCATATATATTGATTTAAAGGGGAAATAAATATAAGTGTAAAGATGATTAAATATATCAGGGCAGTAAATTGATCAGTCTGTGTGAACGCCGCTCATTGACTCTCCATGTGCAGTTATTCCACCAGCTGATCACTGAGCAGCTGATCCATAATGTGAATTCTGCCTTCCAGAAAAGCTCTTACATAATCATCTGAATCATCTACCTGTTGCCACATGTACAGAAGGGGTGGATTGTCATTCCTACACTCATATTGTTCTATTTAATAAAAAATTATAAAGCAATGCAGGAGGAGATGGTTGCTTCTGATACTGTGTTCAAGTACCTTCGGAAATTACACAACTTTTTTGTTGTTTCAGATTCAGCAGTTGCTTGTGGTAGGAGCGTGGTTTAATTTTATTTTTGGTAAAATAATTCATTGCATCCAACATTAATTCTGGCCTATATGAAGCAGACCCCCCACCCAGATAAAAAAAAAAAATCCAAGCAAACAGGCTGAGTTTGCCCTATAATTTCCGATGGTACTTGAACGCAGCAGCAGGAGCTCTCAAATCCGGCTTCTGCACTGTATGAAAACATACAGCTGGTCGAACAAAGTCAAACTAAACACTAATGTTAAAAAAAACTAAGCAAATGATTTTAAAAAACGTCAAGAATGACAGCAAAACGAAATATGGATGAATTGAGGTTTTTGGCGCCATTCGTTCAAATGTTTTGACAGATTTGAGCCCTAAGTTCAAATCCTGATGAAACGCCATCTGCAGGAACAAAGCTGCGCAAAGGTTAAACAATGCCAACGACAGTCAAGGAAAGTTGAGATTTCTTGTTTTGTTTAGGCTTCATTGCCCTTAATTAAGTGCCGTGTGACCAAGCCTTTACCAGCTAATGACCAGACCATCTATGAGCAAGTTCTTAATGGAGGTGAAGCAAACAGGTCGGACTACGAGCTGTCAGCAACTTTCATATTCGGACAATACTGTAAGTTTGCGTGTTTCTATATATAATAGCCATATGATAAAGTAATTATTAGCCTTGCTTGCTTGGTCTGTACAGGAATATGAGACCAACTTGTTGTCAGTACGGACCGAGCATGAGCGAGTTCTGTGTGCAAACCACGGACAGACCTTGTGGTTGGTTAATAATCTTTTATTATTGATTTAACTGCATAGCTGCCTATTAAATAATGAAGATAACTGTTTCCTCGTCACACCCCCCAAAGTGTCTGATGAGCCGGGTCGTTACATCATTATGTCATTGCAGCATAACAAGAATGTCAAAATGGCCCAAACTGTGTGGTGCTCAGGGGAGGAAAAAAAAAGAAGAGGAGGAAAATCAGGACCAAGACAGAGGTACAGTAAAAATAATATGATGAATAATATTTTCCATTGCATTGCATCAGGTAGCGAGCAGTGTTAATGCGCCTTCATCCATGGTTCACTCCCAAATCATCTTCAGCTCTGCCACCTCCAGCTCTGTTTCCTGTCTTTTTTGTTAGTTCCATGGTCTCTAAGCCATACAACATAGGTGGTCTCACTACTGTCTTGTGGACTTTCTCCTTCACTCTTGCTGGAAAGGAGGGTTTGGACGATAGTCAAACCTCTTATCGAAGAGGAACAATGCGTGTTCCATCCTGGTCATGGAACAACCTTCCAGATCTTCACTCTCACAAGGATCCTGGAGGGTGCCTGGGAGTATGTCAATCCAGTCTCCATGGACTGCCTACTCCGGGTAGGTAGTGCGGTCTTGCCCCATGTGAAGGAGTTCAAGTACCTCTGGGTCTTGTTCATGAGTGAGGAGACAGTGAAGCATGAGATTGGCTGGAGAATCAGGGCAGCAGAGGCGGTATTGCATTCGCTCGACCATACAGTTTTGATGAAATGAGAGCTGAGCCAAAAGGTGAAGATTCTCGATCTTCGCTCCTACTGTCACCTATTGTCATGAGGGTTGGGTCAATTTCAATTTATTTTTATTTATATAGTGCCAAATCAGAACAGAGTTGCCTCAAGGCGCCTCACACAAGCAAGGTCCAACCTGACCAACCCCCAGAGCAGCAGTGGTAAGGAAAAAGTCCCTCTGAGGAAGAAACCTCAAGCAGACCAGACTCAAAGGGGTGACTCTGCTTGGGCCATGCTACGGACATAAATTACAAAACAATTCACAAAACCAACATACAGGAAATGCTGTTGGTGCACAGGACAGGAGGGTCTCCAACACAAATACCACACCCATCTCTAGATGAAGCTGTACTTTAAACAGAGAGAAAAAACAGAATCAGATATAAAAAAAGACAAGAAAAGAAATACAGTATAATTTGTCAGCATTAAACAACAAGAAAAACAGAAAATACTAAGGTAACCGCTGGCCCTAAGCTTCACTAAAAGACCCAGAATTTAGGTAAAGTTGAGGCTGTGGCACGCTCCGTTTCCTAATTAAATGAATTAAAAGAGTAAAACGTGTACAACTATACTATGCCAGTATGCTAGCCATACAAAAGGGAAAATAAGTGCGTCTTTAGTCTGGGCTTGAAAGTCTTCACAGAATCTGACTGTTTTATTGATGCGGGGAGATCATTCCACAGAACAGGGGCATGATAAGAGAAAGCTCTGTGACCCACAGACTTCTTATTCACCCTAGTGACACAAAGTAGTCTTGCATCGTGGGTACGCAAAGCCTGGACCGGTACGTAAGGTTTAATTAGGTCAGCTAGGTAGGGAGGTGCCAGTCTGTGAACAATTTTATAAACTAGTAGCAGAACCTTAAAATGATCTCACAGAGACAGGAAGCCAGTGAAGGGATGCTAAGATGTGTATAATGTGGTAGAACTTTCTGCTTCATGTCAAAAATCTGGCTGCAGCATTTTGAACCAATTGGAGAGCTCTAATGCTGGACGGTGGTAAACCAGAAAATAGAACATTGCAGGAGTCCAATCTAGAAGAGATAAATGCATGGATCAGGGTCTCAGCATCAGCCATAGACAGGATGGGACGAATTTTCGGTATATTTTGCAGGTGGAAGAAAGCAGTCCTAGTAATATTTCTAATGTGGAGGTCAAAGGACAATGTAGAATCAAAAATTACACCAAGGTTCCTCCCCTTGTCAGTGTGATGTATGACACACGAGCCTAGGCTAAGCGTTAACTGGTCAAATTGATGCAGATGTCTCAGTGGACCAAGAACCATCATTTCAGTCTTATCAGAGTTTAAAAGTAGGAAGTTTCTAGACATCCAACTTCTCACTGATGCAAGGCAATCTTCTAAGGATTTTATGTGAATGAGATTACCAGAAGTTATCGGCATGTATTACTGAGTATCATCAGCATAGCAGTGAAAGGTAATCCCAAAACGCCGCAATACAGTAGTGTTCAGAATAATAGTAGTGCTATGTGACTAAAAAGATTAATTCAGGTTTTGAGTATATTTCTTATTGTTACATGGGAAACAAGGTACCAGTAGATTCAGTAGATTCTCACAAATCCAAGACCAAGCATTCATGATATGCACACTCTTAAGGCTATGAAATTAGGCTATTAGTAAAAAAAAAAAAGTAGAAAAGGGGGTGTTCACAATAATAGTAGTGTGGCATTCAGTCAGTGAGTTCATCAATTCTGTGGAACAAACAGGTGTGAATCAGGTGTCCCCTATTTAAGGATGAAGCCAGCACCTGTTGAACACACTTTTCTCTTTGAAAGCCTGAGGAAAATGGGACATTTGAGACATTGTTCAGAAGAACTGCGTAGTTTGATTAAAAAGTGGATTGGAGAGGGGAAAACTTATACGCAGGTGCAAAAAATTATAGGCTGTTCATCTACAATGATCTCCAGTGCTTTAAAATGGACAAAAAAAACAGAGACGCGTGGAAGAAAACGGAAAACAACCATCAAAATGGATAGAAGAATAACCAGAATGGCAAAGGCTCACCCATTGATCAGCTCCAGGATGATCAAAGACAGTCTGGAGTTACCTGTAAGTGCTGTGACAGTTAGAAGACACCTGTGTGAAGCTAATTTATTTACAAGAATCCCCCGCAAAGTCCCTCTGGTAAATAAAAGACCTGTGCAGAAGAGGTTACAATTTGCCAAAGAACACATCAACTGGCCTAAAGAGAAATGGAGGAATATTTTGTGGACTGATGAGAGTAAAATTGTTCTTTTTGGGTCCAAGGGCCGCAGACAGTTTGTGAGACGACCCCCAAACTCTGAATTCAAGCCACAGTTCACAGTGAAGACAGTGAAGCATGGTGGTGCAAGCATCATGATATGGGCATGTTTCTCCTACTATGGTGTTGGGCCTATATATCGCATACCAGGTATCATGGATCAGTTTGGATATGTCAAAATACTTAAGAGGTCATGTTGCCTTATGCTGAAGAGGACAGAAATCATGAAAAACTGTGGTTATACAACTAAATACTAGTTTAGTGATTCACAGGATTGCTAAAAAAGCAGTTTGAACATAATAGTTTTGAGTTTGTAGTCAACAGCAGATGCTACTATTATTGTGAACAACCCATTTTCTACTTTTTTTTTTTTTTTTTTTTTTTACTAATAGCCCAATTTCATAGCCTTAAGAGTGTGCATATCACGAATGCTTGGTCTTGTTGGATTTGTGAGAATCTCCTGAATCTACTGGTACCTTGTTTCCCATGTAACAATAAGAAATATACTCAAAACCTGGATTAATCTTTTTAGTCACATAGCACTACTATTATTCTGAACACTTGGTATAGGATCAAATAAACAGGTTGTGCTTTTTGTTGACATTACGAGTTTCGTCAGCATGCCCAGAGAGACACTCTCAAATTCTGTAAATCTAGGTAATACCTCAGTAGTGGTGCCCACCTCAATAATAGGGTGTAGTAGCTGGGTTAAGGCATGCTGGGATATCATCAACCTAATGTCTTCTGTTTTCTTCTGGAAGTAATCCAGGAAATCTTGCGCTGTAAAAGGAGACCGAACTACAGGTGGTTGTCAATGAATAAGTGTTGCCACCTTGTTGAACAAGTACTTTGAGTTATGCTTGTTTTTGTTGATCAAATCAGAGTAATAGGTCCACTTTGTAACCAGTAATGCATGCTTATAGTCTAAGACAGCATCATACCACGCAAGGTGGAATATTTCTGTTTTGAACTACACCATTTACATTCTAGACCTCTAGCCTTGAGATCACGCAGGTAATCATTGAACCAAGGTGACTGTGTTTTGGGGGAGCATGCTTTTAACAAAGGTGGCGCAATCATATCAAGTGTAGCTTTGAGCACTGAGTTTAAAACTATCCATAAGACTGTCTACTGACTGGGTCATGACTGAAAGAACAAGATCGTGGGTACAAGCGGTCAAAATGGGCTTCCTTAGTAGGTGGCTGGTGTCTCCGCTAAAGATAGGGTGAGAAGTTCAGTCATCCGTGGGGAGCTCAAAGTAGAGCCGCTGTTCCTTCGCATTGAAAGGAGCCAGCTGAGGTGGTTCGGGCATCTGGTAAGGATGCCCCCTGGGTGCCTCCCTAGGGAGGTGTTCCAGGCACATCCATCTAGGAGGAGACCCAGGACTAGGTGGAGAGTTTATATGTCCCCACTGGCCTGGGAGTGCTTCAGGATCACCCAGTCAGAGGTGGTCAATGTGACCCCGGAAAATAAGTAAGTAAGTAAGTAAGCTTTATTTATATAACACTTTTCACAGACCAAGGTCACAAAGTGCTTCACACGATATAAATAGACAATAAAAACAACACATACAAATATAGAACAATAAAATAAATTGACACTAAAATGCCAGTTTAAAAAATGTGTCTTTAGTTGCTGTCTAAAAACATCCACAGAATCCAGTGAGCGAAGAGAACAGGGAAGCTCATTCTAGAGGCGAGGTGCCACAGCTTTAAAAGATCTGTCCCCTCGAGTTTTAAAACAAGTTTGGGGAACCATCAGCAGGTTCTGATTGGAAGACCTTAAACTCCTGCTGGAAACATAAGGCTGGATCAGGTCCTTAATGTATTCCGGTGCCTGCCCATGTAGAGCTCTAAAGGTCAGCACGAGGATTTTGTAATTTATCCTGTAAAAAACAGGGAGCCAATGTAAAGACTTGAGGACAGGGAAAGGGAAGTTTGGGGTCCCCTGCTGGAGCTGTTGCCCCTGTGACCAGATCCTAGATAAGTGGTTGAAGATGAGTGAGTGAGTGAGTGAGTGAACTCATACCCTATGTGCAGTATTTTCTGGCCGACTTATTCTGTCTGAGGCACTGATGACATTGCGCAAGGCTGATGGCTGTGCACCACAGGGTGCTGGACTGACCATGAGATGTTGTGGCTGAAGCTGACCCAGCACACTGCAGTCTGCTTTTGGAAGGTACTCTTCCAAGAGGACAGCTTGTGCTGTGCCCCACTGATGACGTGATGGATGGACACTGTCCCTACACCCCAGGGTGCTGGGTGACCCCCTCCCCATGGCACCAGTGACTGTGTGCCCATTTCAATAATGCACTTTGTTGTTGATGCTATTCTAGATTTTCTGTATTCTGTTTCTTCACCTTTGTAAAAACCTTGTAACTGTTACAATGGCCTAAGTAGTGACCTGTGTGCTTGCTCTAGGGCAGGGGTAGGCAACCTGTTCCAGAAAGAGCCATGAGGGTGCAGGTTTTCTTTGCAGCCACTGACTCCACCAGGTGATTTCACTGATTAACTGATTCCATCTGCTCAAAGTGATATTAATCAGTAAAATCACCTGGTGGAGTCAGCGGCTGCAAAGAAAACCTGCACCCTCATGGCTCTTTCTGGAACAGGTTGCCTACCCCTGCTCTAGGGGTTGCTAAGGTTAAACCTTACTCGTGTGAAGTGCCTTGAGGCATCTTTGTTGTGATTAGGTGAGGTGATGGTCTAGTGGTTAAGGCATTGGGCTTGCGACCAGAAGATCCTTGGTTCAAATCCCAGCCTGGCTGGAAAATCACTAAAGGCCCTTGGGCAAGGTATTTAATCCCCTATTGCTCCCGGTGTGTAGTGAGTGCCTTGTATGGCAGCACCCTCACATTGGGGTGAATGTGAGGCATAATTTGTAAAGTGCTTTGAGTGTCTGATGCAGATGGAAAAGTGCTATGTAAATGAAATAAATTTTATTGACTCTAGTTACTGCACCTCTGCACATCACCCCAGGTCCTCATGTACAAAGCGTACATATGCACAAAAACCTGGCTTATGCCTGTCTCCATGTCCACGTGCAGATGATGCTCGTGCTCCATCAGTCAGGAGTGTGCCAGTCAACCTTGTGCCGAGCCACCAGCTGTGTGGAATGCAATCATCTGAATGTTATTCAGGCACATTCCAACATTACAGCGCGTTTTGCAGCGAGAGTCAGTTTCCCAAATGTAATTGGAGCTATTAACTGTTGTGTGGGCCGCTGAAGAGGAGGTACTGCTGGCCCACCACCACCAGAGGGCGCCCTGCCTGGAGTGCGGGCTCCAGGCACCAGAGGGCGCTACCGCATCATGGGAGTAATCTGGGTGACAGCTGTCACCCATCACCAAACACAGCTGTTTCTACTCAGCACCGAGGTATATCAGGAGGACGGCGTCTCCACCTCAGTGCCGAGATATCGCCTAAGACCAAGGTAACATTCTCTGCAGCATATTCTGTGATTGACAAACTTGTTAAACCTTTCAGGACTGGTGACTACTGAGACCCTCCTTCTTTGGATAAGTACTCACCTTCCTGCTGAACTTTGCCAAGAGGTGGAGGCGGCTTCTCCCCTCTCTGTACTGGGTGCGTTCATCCACTCCTGTGTGTTCTTGCTCTCTCCTGCCAGCAGTACCGGATCCGACGAGCGGAGGCAGTGGCCACCTGGGAATGCGGGACTTGGTGGTTCCAGTATTTCCAGGGTTCGGTGGCAGTGGAGATCTGGGTGGTTCCGGTTCGACTGAGACGGACGTCTCCTATCTTCGAGCCTGCCCACACGACACCAGCGGATTCGACCCTAAACATTGTGTTTGTTATACTACTCGTGCTTGTTTCAGTAGTAAATCTTGTTTTTTACTTCCTCCATTGTCCATTCATTGCGCCCCCTGTTGTGGGTCCGTGTTCCTACACTTTCACAACAGGATATCTCGGCCAGCGTCATGGATCCCGAGGGGCGTCAACCGGCTGTTGAACGGCCAATGGAAGACCAAGGCGCGGCGGAGGCTTCGGGAGGGGTAATCGGTGAGTTGCAGCGGATCCTCACCGCCTTCACCTCTCGGATCGATTTAATGACCGAGCAGTACGTTCTCCTAAACCGCAGGGTGGAGGCTCTCGCCGCACAAGTGGAGGCGCGCCCTTCGGGCGCCGCTGCGGCTCTCCCTCCCGAGGACCCTGTGCGCGAAAGTGACGTTCCACTGGTCGTTCAACGGTCCCTTCCTCCGTCCCCAGAAGCATACATAAGCCCTCCAGAGCCGTACGGAGGCTGTGTGGAGACGTGCGCGGACTTTCTTATGCAGTGTTCGCTCGTCTTCGCACAGCGTCCCGTGATGTACGCGACTGATGCTAGCAAAGTAGCTTATGTAATAAATCTGCTTCGCGGGGAGGCACGCGCTTGGGCTACAGCGCTCAGGGAGCAGCACTCGCGGCTCCTTCATACATACGATGGGTTTGTACGGGAGCTCAGAACAGTGTTCGACCATCCCAACAGAGGAGAGTCCGCTTCAACCGCACTACTGTCAATAAGACAGGGGCGTCGGAGCACAGCTGCCTATGCAGTCGCCTTCCGCATCGCGGCGGCAAGATCCGGCTGGAATAGCACTGCCCTCCGCGCTGCCTTTGTAAACGGACTGTCACTGGTCCTAAAAGAGCACCTGGTGGCTAAGGACGAACCGCGGGATTTAGATGGGCTCATCGATCTAGTCATACGACTCGACAACCGGTTAGAAGAACGCCGCCGGGAACGAGGCGAAGGGCGTGGCCAGGCACGCGTCGTCCCTCTCCCTTCCGGGTCCGATCGAGCTCCGCCCTCCCCACGCTCCTCTGTTCCTGCGCTCCGTGGGGTCACAGCTCCCCCTACTGACGAAGCTAGGGACACGAGTAGGGCAACATTTAGGGCACCAGATGCACAGAGGAGATGGACCCATGGAGCGTGTCTTGTTTGTGGTTCAATAGAGCACCATGTGAGAGACTGCCCCGAGCGGTCAAACGCCAAACGCCCGCCCCTAGAGACTGGGCCAGGGGTGGGTCAAAACATTCACGTGGGACACACCCACATTGCTACACGACTCCCAGTCACGATCCTGTTTGAGGATTCAACCCTGAAGGCCCCAGCACTGGTGGACACGGGCTCTGAGGGGAATCTGCTTGACAGTAGATGGGCCAGGGAGATAGGGCTCCCTCTGGTGGCTCTTACCTCGCCTGTGCAGGTTCGGGCACTAGATGGCTCCCTACTCCCACCAATCACGCATAAGACACTCCCAGTAACTCTGGTGGTGTCAGGTAACCACCGGGAGGTGATCGAGTTCTTTGTGACTCAGGCCACCTCCCGTGTGGTTTTGGGTTTTCCCTGGATGCTAAAGCACAATCCCCGGATCGATTGGCCGTCCGGGGTAGTGGTTCAGTGGAGCGAAACCTGCCATCGGGAGTGTCTAGGTTCCTCGGTTCCTCCCGGCTCCCAAGCTAAGGAGGAGGTCCGAGTCCCGCCCAATCTGAAGGCGGTGCCGGCGGAGTACCATGACCTCGCTGACGTGTTCAGCAAGGATCTGGCTCTCACGCTTCCTCCCCACCGCCCGTATGATTGTGCCATTGATTTGGTTCCAGGCAGTGAGTTCCCATCCAGTAGGCTGTACAACCTCTCACGGCCGGAACGCGAATCAATGGAGACCTACATCCGGGACTCATTAGCTGCCGGATTGATCCGGAATTCCACCTCACCGATGGGCGCAGGTTTCTTTTTTGTGGGTAAAAAAGATGGCGGGCTTCGTCCATGCATTGATTACAGGGGGTTGAACGAGATCACGGTTCGCAACCGATACCCGTTGCCCTTGTTGGATTCAGTGTTCACTCCCTTGCATGGAGCCAAAATCTTCACCAAGCTGGATCTTAGAAATGCGTATCATTTGGTTCGGATTCGGAAGGGAGACGAATGGAAGACGGCATTTAACACCCCCTTAGGTCATTTTGAGTACCTGGTCATGCCGTTCGGTCTCACTAATGCTCCCGCGACTTTTCAAGCGTTGGTAAACGATGTCTTGCGGGACTTCCTGCACCGGTTCGTCTTCGTATATCTAGACGATATACTCATCTTTTCCCCGGATCCTGAGACTCATGTCCGGCATGTCCGTCAGGTTCTGCAGCGGTTGTTGGAGAACCGTCTGTTTGTGAAGGGCGAGAAGTGTGAGTTCCATCGCACTTCTTTGTCCTTCCTGGGGTTTATCATCTCCTCCAACTCCGTCGCCCCGGACCCGGCCAAGGTTGCGGCGGTGAGAGATTGGCCCCAACCAACAAGCCGTAGGAAGCTGCAACAGTTCCTCGGTTTTGCTAATTTCTATAGGAGGTTCATTAAGGGCTACAGTCAGGTAGTTAGCCCCCTGACAGCCCTGACCTCTCCCAAAGTTCCCTTCACCTGGTCGGACCGGTGCGAGGCCGCGTTCAAGGAGTTGAAACGGCGCTTCTCGTCTGCACCAGTTCTGGTGCAGCCCGATCCTAGCCGCCAGTTAGTGGTTGAAGTGGACGCCTCGGACTCAGGGATAGGAGCGGTGCTCTCCCAGAGCGGGAAGACCGATAAGGTCCTTCACCCGTGTGCCTATTTTTCTCGCAGGTTGACCCCCGCTGAACGGAATTATGACGTCGGCAATCGGGAACTCCTTGCTGTGAAAGAGGCCCTCGAAGAGTGGAGACATCTGTTGGAGGGAACAGCCGTGCCATTCACGGTTTTCACTGACCATCGGAACCTGGAGTACATCAGAACCGCCAAGCGTCTGAACCCCAGGCAAGCCCGCTGGTCACTGTTCTTTGGCCGTTTTGACTTCCGGATTACCTACCGCCCCGGGACCAAGAATCAGAGATCGGATGCGTTGTCCCGGGTGCACGAAGATGAGGTCAAAACGGAACCGCCGGATCCCCCGGATCCCATCATCCCGGAGTCCGCTATCGTGGCCGCCCTCACCTGGGACGTGGAGAAGACCGTCCGGGAGGCCCTGACCCGTGTCCCGGACCCCGGAAACGGACCAAAAAACAGACTGTACGTCCCACCAGAAGCTAGGGCCGCAGTCCTGGACTTCTGTCACGGTTCTAAGCTCTCCTGTCACCCAGGGGTGCGAAGGACCGTGGCAGTCGTCCGGCAACGCTTCTGGTGGGCATCCCTGGAGACCGACGTCCGGGACTACGTCCAGGCCTGTACCACCTGCGCCAGGGGCAAGGCTGATCATAGAAAGACCTCAGGGCAACTACAGCCATCGCCTGTGCCTCATCGCCCCTGGTCCCACATCAGCCTGGATTTCGTCACGGGTCTCCCGCCGTCCCAGGGAAACACTGTCATCTTCACGATAGTGGACCGTTTCTCCAAGGCGGCCCACTTCGTGGCCCTCCCGAAGCTCCCTACGGCCCAGGAGACAGCGGACCTCCTGGTCCACCACGTCGTCCGTCTGCATGGCATACCATCAGACATCGTCTCCGATCGCGGTCCCCAGTTCACCTCGCATGTCTGGAGGAGCTTCTGCCGGGAACTGGGGGCCACGGTCAGCCTCTCGTCTGGGTACCATCCCCAGACCAACGGGCAGGCAGAGCGGGCGAATCAAGAACTGGAGCAGACACTTCGCTGTGTGACAGCCGCGCACCCGACGGCCTGGAGTACCCACCTGGCCTGGATCGAGTACGCCCACAACAGTCAAGTGTCATCAGCCACCGGCCTCTCCCCGTTTGAGGTGTGCTTGGGGTATCAGCCCCCCTTGTTTCCGGTGGTTGAGGGAGAGGTCGGTGTGCCCTCGGTCCAGGCCCACCTACGGAAGTGCCGTCGGGTGTGGCGGGCCGCCCGCTCTGCCTTGTTGCAGGCCCGGACGAGGGCGAAGAAACATGCAGACCGGCGACGAGCCCCGGCCCCCAAGTATCGTCCTGGGCAGGAGGTCTGGTTGTCCACCAAGGACATTCCCCTACAGGTTGACTCACCTAAACTGCAAGAACGATACATCGGACCGTATAAAATCCTCAAGGTCATCAACCCCGCCGCAGTGAGGCTCCAGCTTCCGGCCTCACTGCGGATCCATCCAGTTTTCCATGTTTCCCGGATCAAGCCTCTTCACACCTCACCCCTCTGCACCCCGGGTCCGGCACCGCCTCCTGCCCGGATCATCGACGGAGCACCGGCTTGGACTGTCCGCTGGCTCCTTGACGTCCGTCGGATGGGCCGGGGTTTTCAGTATCTGGTGGACTGGGAGGGGTACGGCCCCGAGGAGCGCTCCTGGGTGAAGAAGGGCTTCATCCTGGACCCGGCCCTCCTGGCCGACTTCTACCGACGCCATCCGGACAAGCCCGGTCGTGCGCCAGGAGGCGCCCGTTGAGGGGGGGGTCCTGTTGTGTGGGCCGCTGAAGAGGAGGTACTGCTGGCCCACCACCACCAGAGGGCGCCCTGCCTGGAGTGCGGGCTCCAGGCACCAGAGGGCGCTACCGCATCATGGGAGTAATCTGGGTGACAGCTGTCACCCATCACCAAACACAGCTGTTTCTACTCAGCACCGAGGTATATCAGGAGGACGGCGTCTCCACCTCAGTGCCGAGATATCGCCTAAGACCAAGGTAACATTCTCTGCAGCATATTCTGTGATTGACAAACTTGTTAAACCTTTCAGGACTGGTGACTACTGAGACCCTCCTTCTTTGGATAAGTACTCACCTTCCTGCTGAACTTTGCCAAGAGGTGGAGGCGGCTTCTCCCCTCTCTGTACTGGGTGCGTTCATCCACTCCTGTGTGTTCTTGCTCTCTCCTGCCAGCAGTACCGGATCCGACGAGCGGAGGCAGTGGCCACCTGGGAATTCGGGACTTGGCGGTTCCAGTATTTCCAGGGTTCGGTGGCAGTGGAGATCTGGGTGGTTCCGGTTCGACTGAGACGGACGTCTCCTATCTTCGAGCCTGCCCACACGACACCAGCGGATTCGACCCTAAACATTGTGTTTGTTATACTACTCGTGCTTGTTTCAGTAGTAAATCTTGTTTTTTACTTCCTCCATTGTCCATTCATTGCGCCCCCTGTTGTGGGTCCGTGTTCCTACACTTTCACAACAATTAACTGCTCACATTTTGCTTTAAAGGTGCCGTCATGATGAGTTTGTTTCTGTTAATAGGAAACATTTTCAGTCCATCAATGTTCAAATCATATGTGATGCACAAATGTGCTTTAGGCAGCTGGCTTGGCACGTGATGGGTGGCTGCTTGTGTTTAAATAGTTTATTCGTGTAATTGTTCCAAATGAAAACCAGCGCAGACACATTTGAGCATGTGCGCATTCAAATATGTTTTTATTATTATTATTATTATTAATGTATTTTTTTATTTTTGCTTGATGGTGAGCTGCAGAGCTTCTTAACAGGCTTCCTGTATTTGTCAACAAATGCGTGTGTAAATTGTGATGTCACACTGTCAGCGGAGGCGCGCCTCACCTTTTTAACGTCTGTGTGTGAGCTGTTCTGTGTGTCAGCCTCACACACACACACACACACACACACACACACACACACACACACACACACATTCTGTTGTGCCCACAAACATTTTTCCAGTTTCATGATTAATCTGTTTAACGGTGTGTGTGTCTCCACGTCATTTCCAGTCGTCTGTTGTATAATTTCTTTTCTGTGTTTATGTTGTCTGATGTGACGTCGTGGGGAATCCCTGCTCCATTGTATATTTAAATATGGCGTGGCCAGAGAGGAGTTTGGTTCCACGTTCAATTCCACGTTCATTGGGATGTACAAACGGAACGTGCGTGGATTCATGCCCACACACACTTTGATACATCTGAATATATTTGTGCCTTCACCAGATTCAGGGTTTTGGTGTACACACCAACTTTTAGTAGAAAGTCCACGTTAGTCTTTGTACATGAGGCCCCACCATACTTTGTCTCCACTCCTCAGGCTTCCTCTCACTTTCCAAAATTTTATTAAACAATCTGGTTAGAAACTCCACTGCCATCTAGACATTTCCATGCCATGAGGACCAACTGCCTTTACACTCTTCATCCTCTCCATAGCTGCTCTCACTTCAACCTTTCTAATTTCTTGCACTGATTTTTCCTCTCTGCATCAGCCAGGCTTCTCTCGTTTTCTTCATTCATGCTTCCCCTCCATCCAGTGCTTCTCTCACCTGCTCACTGAATTTTACACAACAGTTTTCCTCCTCCAGCTTCCATCATCTGACACTTTGTTGAGCTCTCACTCTCTTCTTCTTCACCTCTAAAGTTATCCTACAAACCACCATCCTCTGCTGTCTAGCTGCACTCTCTCCTGCCACCACCTTACAGCATTTCCTACAAAGAATGTAGTCCACCTGTGTGCACCTTCCTCCACTCTTATATGTTACCCTGTGCTCCTCCCTTTTCCTAAAGTAGGTATTCACCACAGCCATTTCCATCCTTTTTGCAACATCACCTACCATCTGTCTTTCCACATTCATGTCCTTGATACCATATCTACTCATTCCTTCCTCACCAGCTCTGTTCTCTTGACCAACATGCCCAATAAAATCTGCTCCAGTCACCACTCTTTCATGCTTGGGTTCACTCTCCATCACCTCATCTAACTCACTTCAGAAATCATCTTTGTCCTTCATGTTGCAACCTAGCTGTGGGGCATATGCACTGATGATATTCATCATCACCCCTTCAATTTCCAGCTTCACACTCATCACCCTGTCAGACACTCATTTAACCTCAACACACTCTGAACATACTCTTCCTTTAAAATGACCCCAAACACCATTTCTCTTTCTATCCTCACCATGATACAACAGCTTGAACCCTGTGCCGATGCTCCTGCTCTTACTTCCCTTCTACTTGGTATCTTCCACACACAATATGTCTATGTTACTCCTCTCCATCATATCAGCCAGCTTTCTCCCTTTACCAGTCCTACTGCCAACAATCAAAGTCCCGACTCTTACTTCCACCCTTCATGTTCTCCTCCTCTTCTTCTTCGCCCAGCAGTAGCCCAGTTTCCACCAGTACCCTTTTGGGCAATGGCACCAATGGCAGTCATTGTTAATTCGGGCCTTGACCAATCCAGTATGGAACTTTTATTTGTACTCTGCATCTTTATTTTGGCTTGTTTTATGCTAGATGTTTTCCTGACACAACCCTACTCATTTATCTGGGCTTGGGACCAGCACTCAGAGTCTACTGGTTGCACACCACTTGTGGCCGAGATTTGACAAACTTTAACGCTCAGTCTCCTTCTACCCTCCTTATTTATCCAGGCTTGGGACCAGCACTCAGGATGTACTGGCTGCAAACCCCATGTGGCTGAGTTATCGGCCAACATGAGTTTGATAATATTGACATACTGAATATCAGCAAAAGTCCAATATTGTACATCCCCAGTGTTCACTTTCTGTCTCATAAGTGTGCAGAATTTATACTGCAGTTACTTACAGTAATGACTGGCAATAATGTAGGGCACGTAGACCTTGCCATCACTTGATTTGCCCCACATGCATCCTCTGGAAGTGCAAGGATCAGCATTCCTGTCACTGACACTGTTGTACGCAATGTCATCAATGACGTATGGCTCGTCCTCCGTATGCACTATAGAGCCAGAAGATATTATCCAATTTTTGACAGCACAACAGTCTGGGACAAGAATACTAAAGCTGAGTTTTCCAATTTTCAGTAACATGCATGATTTCTTACCAACATCCTTGTTGGCCTTCCACAGGAGCTCGGAGACAGACAGATCCTGGACCAGAGAAATTACTTTAGTGAGGACTGAGGTAAAATGTATATTTTGGAATGCAATGTCCTCAAACTGAAACATAAGGGCTGCTGTCCAGGTGGTGTCCTCACAGTATTGCCACATGAAGACAACGTAAGTTAACCTGGGATGTTCTAACCTTGACACAATGTGGGCATTTTTCATGGTACATAAGGTCCAGTACCTCTGTGTATGTGGAAGTGAAATGTGAATCCCATGTTGGACAGAAGCTGGAAAATGTGGCATATATATATTTTCTTACAGTTGTTCAACTTTGAAAATTGTCGGCACAACCATTCAGCCACAGCACACACACTCCACATTTGCATTGTGCTCGTGCTGGAAACCCAGTTGAACAGCATCAAGACAAGGTTGTATCATTTAAACATCATTTCCAGTATAATGTTCTGTGCTCTCTCTTAGTGTTGTCCTTACACATTTTCGATTTATGTACATTTGTACAAGGTGGAGGTGTTCCAGGCACGTCCATCTGGGGGAAGATTGTGGGAAAGAACCAGGACTAAGTGGAGAGATTATATCTCCAGACTGGCCTGGGGACACCTCAGGATCCCCCAGTCAGAGGTGGTCAATGTGGCCCAGGAAAGGGAAGTCTGGGGTCCCCTGCTGGAGCTGTTGTCCCTGCGACCCAATCCTGGAATGTGGTATCACACTTCTCACGTGGTCGCACTGTGTTTGTGTGCGTGTTGTTGTGGGATCGTACGGCATCTGTACACGGCTCTCTGACCATCTGTCCCTCCTGACAGCGGCTGCAATTTTTCTAGGCTCGCCAATTTGGCCTTATTGCCCAACTTTGTGTTATGTATAAAGGGGCCTTAAGCTTCATATCGTGATGATCTATTGCAGAAAGTCAAGTGCACATAATGCATGTGGATTTGGGGCACAGAGTGTAATCTGAGTGCAAAGTGAGGTGCACAGTGCAAAGGGGTTGGGCTTTGTCTTTGTCTCATGGGTGTGTTTTTGGTCTGACATGAATGACACAGGAGTAAGACGCAACAAAAGTAAGGCAGTTACAGTCAAGTATTACTTCTTGCTGTAACACAGTAATGTAAGGTATTACGAATACATTTTCAGTAAAATCATACTTGTTACATACTTCTGTAACATATGTTAAAACACAATTTACACAGAAGACAGCCTCGTGTGGGGTGGTGGAGTGCCACAGTGACTTCCTGAAAAGCCGCACTGATAAAACCGCCGTACACCCTGTTGACAAAAAGATCAAAACTCTGATTGAATCCAATAAGAATCAGTCCAATAAAGGTGTTTTTTGATGTCAGTTAAACTTCACTAAATTCACTAAAATAGTGCACTTCTTCCTTCCTTTGTCTGCAAAGTGCAGTGAGCAGCCAGTGTTTGATGCTGCTAGAATCAACACACTGTGCTGTGTTTTCAAAAGTACACAAACACACAGCTTCAACATCTCTTTGTGATCATCAGCAGTGTGTGTGTGTCTCACTGTTTGATAGACTCGCACAGCCGACACAGCAATTTAAAGACAACCAGTGCACCCTGTTTCTCTTCATGTCTGTTCTGGTTAGCGCACAGACCATACAAAAGCAGACCCACAGGGGTTTGGGGTTTCACTTTTAATGTTTGTTTGAATTCAGTTTGGTTGTATTTTGATGCACCAGTGTGCATCTGCACACTGGTGCATCAATTCATTATTTTCAGGTTGTCCTAAAAGTTCCCTGAAAAGCCTTCAGTTAATTCAAAATGCTGCAGCTAGAGTACTGACGGGGACTAGAAGGAGAGAGCATATCTCACCCATATTGGCCTCTCTTCATTGGCTTCCAGTTAATTCTAGAATAGAATTTAAAATTCCTCTTCTTACTTATAAGGTTTTGAATAATCAGGTCCCATCTTATCTTAGGGACCTCGTAGTACCATATCACCCCAATAGAGCGCTTCGCTCTCAGACTGCAGGCTTACTTGTAGTTCCTAGGGCTTGTAAGAGTAGAATGGGAGGCAGAGCCTTCAGCTTTCAGGCTCCTCTCCTGTGGAACCAGCTCCCAATTCAGATCAGGGAGACAGACACCCTCTCTACTTTTAAGATTAGGCTTAAAACTTTCCTTTTTGCTAAAGCTTATAGTTAGGGCTGGATCAGGTGACCCTGGACCATCCCTTAGTTATGCTGCTATAGACTTAGACTGCTGGGGGGTTCCCATGATGCACTGAGTGTTTCTTTCTCTTTTTGCTCTGTATGCACCACTCTGCATTTAATCATTAGTGATTGATCTCTGCTCCCCTCCACAGCATGTCTTTTTCCTGGTTCTCTCCCTCAGCCCCAACCAGTCCCAGCAGAAGACTGCCCCTCCCTGAGCCTGGTTCTGCTGGAGGTTTCTTCCTGTTAAAAGGGAGTTTTTCCTTCCCACTGTAGCCAAGTGTTTGCTCACAGGGGGTCGTTTTGACCGTTGGGGTTTTTCTGTAATTATTGTATGGCCTTGCCTTACAATATAAAGCGCCTTGGGGCAACTGTTTGTTGTGATTTGGCGCTATATAAATAAAATTGATTGATTGAATTGATCTGCGCATGTGCGAGCAGCGTGACCCATGTATGTAAGGTGTAAGCAAAAACATTTTACCCTCAGCAAGCAGAAGTCTCATCCTCACATTATCTTCATGTAGAACCCAAAGTTTCATAGAGGTGTTGCCTCACCTTGTCTTCAGCCCAGGAGGACTCTGAGACCACGAGGAGGACCTGGATACAGAGCATGTACTTCACCAAAGCCATGTTCACAGCTGCAGGTGCACAGTGTTAATACGTGTTCACTGCTGCAGCTCCTATTTATAGTCGGCACGACAGTATATCTGTTCCACACACATCTGCTTCACTGTTCAGAAGAGGCACGTTACCTTGAAAACATGCTGCAGGTTCCCACTGTACTGCTGATAGCAGAAACGTGCATGTTACCTTATGTTAACATGTGCACGTTGCATAAGGAGTGAAGGGTGCTGCTTGCCTGGTGTAACTCACAAATGAGTTTGAATTAGATGATAAATTCAGTAAAAAGTTGCAAAGTATTCTAAATATTAATGTAAATGATGAACTCCAGATTTCACTGGGAAGATGAATAGAATAGAATAGATGCACATTGGAGAGCTTGTGCAGTTCACTCTGTCACTTCAGAATAAGATACAAAAGTCATAAAGTCAAGTCCAGAAGCAATGCACTGGTGCTGTGCCTCACCACATCCATGACACCACGGAACCACTGTGGCTTGTGGATAGCAACCACCCAGGCAGGCAGCTGGTCCATTCCCACATCTCTGAAATAAGCATCTGCCACAATTTCGTGAAATTTGGGTGTGTCCTTGACCTTCTCCAGCTACTGGGGTCCTCAACATTAAGGCACCTGTGTGTTGGATCACGCACAGAGAAACACGCCACATGGCTAAAATGTTGCAGCTGACACTCCTTCACAATACAAATGATACTCCTCATCTTCGTCTCTCTAAATCACCACTCATTTAACACAAAGTCATTCCCACACTACCCAAGAATCCTCCGAAGCCACCTAGTACCAAAGATATCCATCCATCACCTTAGGTCACTCGTTAGAAGTCTCACAACCCAACCCAGTGTCACGGCAGTTCATGGTGGCATTATGAAAAGTACATTAATCTATGGGTTTTTGATGGGAGCACAAAATGGGCCGCTTTTTGTGCCGGGGGGCCGATTTCATTTTGTGACAGGGTCACAAAATGTGGGGTGATGGGGGGAGGTCTGAGGGATGTTACGGTTAGGGTTAAGGAAGGGTATGTTGGGGAAAGTGTAATGCACGGACCCACAACAGGGGGCGTAAATGGTCAATAGATAATCAATCAATCAATCAATCAATTTTTTTATATAGCGCCAAATCACAACAAACAGTTGCCCCAAGGCGCTTTATATTGTAAGGCAAGGCCATACAATAATTATGTAAAACCCCAACGGTCAAAACGACCCCCTGTGAGCAAGCACTTGGCTACAGTGGGAAGGAAAAACTCCCTTTTAACAGGAAGAAACCTCCAGCAGAACCAGGCTCAGGGAGGGGCAGTCTTCTGCTGGGACTGGTTGGGGCTGAGGGAGAGAACCAGGAAAAAGACATGCTGTGGAGGGGAGCAGAGATCGATCACTAATGATTAAATGCAGAGTGGTGCATACAGAGCAAAAAGAGAAAGAAACAGTGCATCATGGGAACCCCCCAGCAGTCTACGTCTATAGCAGCATAACTAAGGGATGGTTCAGGGTCACCTGATCCAGCCCTAACTATAAGCTTTAGCAAAAAGGAAAGTTTTAAGCCTAATCTTAAAAGTAGAGAGGGTGTCTGTCTCCCTGATCTGAATTGGGAGCTGGTTCCACAGGAGAGGAGCCTGAAAGCTGAAGGCTCTGCCTCCCATTCTACTCTTACAAACCCTAGGAACTACAAGTAAGCCTGCAGTCTGAGAGCGAAGCGCTCTATTGGGGTGATATGGTACTATGAGGTCCCTAAGATAAGATGGGACCTGATTATTCAAAACCTTATAAGTAAGAAGAAGAATTTTAAATTCTATTCTAGAATTAACAGGAAGCCAATGAAGAGAGGCCAATATGGGTGAGATATGCTCTCTCCTTCTAGTCCCCGTCAGTACTCTAGCTGCAGCATTTTGAATTAACTGAAGGCTTTTTAGGGAACCTTTAGGACAACCTGATAATAATGAATTACAATAGTCCAGCCTAGAGGAAATAAATGCATGAATTAGTTTTTCAGCATCACTCTGAGACAAGACCTTTCTGATTTTAGAGATATTGTGTAAATGCAAAAAAGCACTCCTACATATTTGTTTAATATGCGCTTTGAATGACATATCCTGATCAAAAATGACTCCAAGATTTCTCACAGTATTACTAGAGGTCAGGGTAATGCCATCCAGAGTAAGGATCTGGTTAGACACCATGTTTCTAAGATTTGTGGGGCCAAGTACAATAACTTCAGTTTTATCTGAGTTTAAAAGCAGGAAATTAGAGGTCATCCATGTCTTTATGTCTGTAAGACAATCCTGCAGTTTAGCTAATTGGTGTGTGTCCTCTGGCTTCATGGATAGATAAAGCTGGGTATCATCTGCGTAACAATGAAAATTTAAGCAATACCGTCTAATAATACTGCCTAAGGGAAGTATGTATAAAGTGAATAAAATTGGTCCTAGCACAGAACCTTGTGGAACTCCATAATTAACTTTAGTCTGTGAAGAAGATTCCCCATTTACATGAACAAATTGTAATCTATTAGACAAATATGATTCAAACCACCGCAGCGCAGTGCCTTTAATCCAATAAATATAATTTATTGCGGCAAATGTGCACAACAGATCGAATACTGCTTTTAGACAGTCAATCACAAGATACAATAAGTGACGTGTGGGCAGGCCCAAGGGTAGGAGATGCCTATCCAGAGAAGAGCCGGGGCCCACAAGGTTCCGCCGCCAACGAAGACCTGTAGTATACCAAAGCCGCCAAGTCCCGAGTCCCCAGGTGGCCTCTGCTTCCAGCTGTCAGATCCGGTACTGCTGGCAGGAACAAAAACAGGTTAAGGGTGGGTGTGTGTACACCCAGTAAGCAGTCAGCAAAATACGTTCTCACTGTAGTAGGGTGGGAAAAACACCTCCACCACCTACACAGGAAACACAGTTCGTGTAGAGCCTGAAAAGTACTACTTAGCCAGTTTGGAGTGAGGGGTGAAGACGTCACTCCTCCACTAACCACAAACCCAGCTCCTAGCTGGCAGTAGTAGACAGGAACTCCTGCAAAACTCAGAAAAAGAGAACATGTGCGTATGGCACAGTCAAACGGCTGAGAGGTTACCTGTAAGGTAAGCTGATATCTCGGCAGAGATGTGGTGTCTCCTCCAGGCTTTTATGGTATGGGATGGTGATGAGATGATTACTGACAGCTGTTAGTCCTGGCTCCTGGGTGGTAACTGCGCCCTCTGGTGCCTGAAACCCGACCACAGGCAGGGCGCCCTCTGGCGTTGGCCAGCAGTACCTCCTCTTCGGGCGGCCCACACAACAGGGTAGACACTAACATTGTGGTTATGGTTAGAGATAGGAGAAGGAGAAGATTATAAATAACAAAATGAAAAAAAAAACATTTCACAAAAATCGGGTGCTTTTCGTGGTGGGGCAAGAAAAAAGAAGCATGAGACTGAGCTGCACAACGTGGACTTTCATTCTCCTGCAAAGACATCAGCATCGCCAAACATTTCTGACCTCATGACTCCATAAACGTCTCCCAGTAACAGTCAGTAAACTTTTCCTTGCTAACAAAAGTACCTTAAATCAAATCAAATCAATTTTATTTATATAGCGCCAAATCACAACAAACAGTTGCCCCAATATGCTTTATATTGTAAGGCAAGGCCATACAATAATTACAGAAAAACCCCAATGGTCAAAACGACCCCCTATGAGCACGCACTTGGCGACAGTGGGAAGGAAAACTCCCTTTTAACAGGAAGAAACCTCCAGCAGAACCAGGCTCAGGGAGGGGCAGTCTTCTGCTGGGACTGGTTGGGGCTGAGGGAGAGAACCAGGAAAAAGACATGCTGTGGAGGGGAGCAGAGATCAATCACTAATGATTAAATGCAGAGTGATGCATACAGAGCAAAAAGAGGTGAATAAAAAGAAACACATCATGGGAACCCCCCAGCAGTCTAAGTCTATAGCAGCATAACTAAGGGATGGTTCAGGGTCACATGATCCAGCCCTAACTATAAGCTTTAGCAAAAAGGAAAGTTTTAAGCTTAATCTTAAAAGTAGAGAGGGTGTCTGTCTCCCTGATCCAAATTGGGAGCTGGTTCCACAGGAGAGGAGCCTGAAAGCTGAAGGCTCTGCCTCCCCATTCTAAGTCACTCGTTCCCCCAACTCGACCCAACACCCACACCATAGAAACACAACAGTGTTGGAGCCCGTGCACATTGTCAGGATTTTCCCTGGACTCTGGTTTTTACTGTTTGTTTTACCAGTGTCTTATGTTTGTTTCTCCACCAGATGGCACCCTCAGTTTTGTTTTCACACCTGGATCAGATGAATTACTGATTATTGATGGGACTATTTAAACCCTGACTTTCTGTTCATCAATTGCCAGATTCTTTCAGATGCTTCTTAAGCTCTTAGAACCAGGCCGGGTACTTGCACTTTGCATGTCCTTTGCTGTCTATTGCCTTGCTTTCCTCATTTTACCTCGCCAGCTTCCGAAGCCTCATCTATGATCCAGACAGATACCAGGAGGACCAAACCTGTTTGCTGCCTTGTGACTTTGACCCGCATCTTCCATCTATGTTCTCAAGATGCCGAAGCTTTCCGCAGGTTAAGCTCAGGTAACGCTGGCCTCCTCCTCTAATTCCTGCATTAGAGTAAACTGTCTTTTCCTGATGTTCCAGATGATTCCAGTACAGCTCTGAAGCGGACCTGGGCCCTGGCACTAACTACCTGCACCGCAACGTCACTTTGGGAATTCCTCAGCTCCTGGTGTGGAGCGCGTTCTTAACTAAACGACAGTTAAGGTCTTCTTCGTCTCAGTGGGATCCCGTTCTCACTTGTTCCTGTTTATGACTGTGCTATGATAAAGAACTATTCCAAGAACTCTGTTTAAGAAATGCATGAACTCTAATATCAAACAATTGAAGAACCCAGTCCAGCTGTATCAAGTCCTGCTTAATTGGCGCTGCACTTCAACACTCAGCACTTGACCCCTGACCTTTGGATACATTTTATGAACTATGAACAATAGCTGAACAGTGAACTGTTTTTCTTAAGAACATAACTTTATTTCATGAACTCTGAAACAACCTGTGTTAACCCTTTTATGAACTGTGACTGTTTGAGGCTTCAGCCTTATGAGTGCATTTCACGCACACTGTGTCTTCTTCCTTAGTTCCTGGTTGCAGAGGTGAGCATACCACCTGGCACAGACTATAAAATCCTTTGTTGACACATTCCTTCAAGACTGGCTTGGGATACTGCAGCTCCTTAATTTCACCACTAGGGGCGAGCCACTCTCCATACTGCAGGCACCCCAGCGCAGCATTTTATTATTGCAAATAAAAATATTTCCTTTTGTACTCCTCTCCATGTCCAGCTCCCTGTGTTTGGGTCCATAGTCTGAAATGGTTCAATTCCACCCGACCCGGTAACCATAACACACATACAAAAAAAAAAAAAAAAGATCATCAAAGCACCTTCTATAACCCCATCAGGAAAAGGTGGCTATTGATGTCGATTTTTTTTTTTTTTTAAATGCAGTGATTCTTACATTTACTTTGACTTCTCTTTTGTTCCAGACAATAAGAAGCCAAGATATTTATTTTGGATGTTTTGTTGTTGTTTTTTTATGTGCATATTACTATTTCATATGTTAATATACATCAATTCCTCATCCCGCGTAAAACCTGTGCCAATTCAACATGCAGATCCACCTTGGATTTGCTGTGGCGACCTCGAGTGCAAACAAGGGAGCAGCCGAAGGGAATATACATCAATTCCTGCACTTCAGGCCTGAAACACATTGAAAAAAAAGTGGTACAGGGTTAATTTAGTGTTAGTAATGACATAAAAACCCAGTGTTTGGGAGTTTATCCCAGACAGACAGACAGACAGACGTAGCCCTTTATGTATATAGATTAGGATTCCTTTTGGCATTATGAACACGCCAGCTGCGTTCCAGCGATGTATGGAGCAATGCTTGGAAGGACTGCGGGACAAGATATGGCTTCTTTATCTTGATGACATTCTCATGTTCAGTAGGACCACATTGAGGATGTCAGGAGAGTACTGTGACACCTCAGAGACAGTGGAATAAAACTCAAACCATGGAAATGTGACTTTTTCAAACCAGAGGTGCGATATGTTGACAGGATTATTTCTGCTGAGGGAAGCAAAATGGACCCGGCAGATAGAGCAGCAGTGTGACCCCTGAAAAGCAAGCAGGAGTGATGTGCAACAGTCAGTCTTAGAGCAGTTGATAGACAGTGACCCTGATGAAGTGAATCACAGACCCAAGTGTGAATCTGGGAAACCATTTATGGTTCACTGGTTACACCAGCATGTTACAGCGTACAGGCTCTCCCTTATCCACAGCAGACCAGACCAAGGGTATACAGTGTTCATCCTGTTTTCAGGAGTTTAATGGACAGTGTTGAGACACTGATTTTGCTTATCTGAAATAGAATAAATGAGGTTACATTAGACTCACGCTGAAAGATTGAATTTGAGCTATTTCATTAAAACTGTATTTACAGAGGCAAAAAAAGAAAAAAATGGAGGAAGGATTGTCACTAACAAATATGGGCTGTGTTTGTGTTTATAAGGGTATGCACAGGACAACTATGCATTTAAAGGTGAAATTGACACTTGAGGCTAAATGAGCTCCTGTCAGCAACTATGAGGACATGGTATGACAGGCAGGTGGACACAAATGCAGACTCACTGCTCAGAGGTGGGATTTAGAAAAAGGTTTCATCAGAAACAGGCCAAGGTCGGTACACTGGATGACAAGCAGGCTGGCGGCAGTACAGACAGTCGTGAGGCGGCGGCGTGGTCAGTAACAAGCAGCGTTCCAGCACGGGCAAACAGGTGTATCAGAGGAGGCAAAAAACGGAGTCAAAAACATGCAGGGTTCAGGCACAGAGAAGCAGGTTAACTGGTTCAGGCAAAAGGCAAGGTCAAAACAGGCAAAGGTCATACACGGCAAGAAAAACAGACTATGGCAGAAAACACGAGAGGCTTGGAACGAGGCAATATGCACAATAAACTAGCAGTGAGTGTTGGAATACAAGGGGTTTAAAAGCAGAGGATAAGCGGGCCGTGATGAGATGCAGGTGCAGGAAAGAAGGCGTGGCTGAGTGAGACAAGAGTGGAGTGACAGGTGGGCGTGTCAGACAAAAGCAGCAAAAAGAGGAATGTGACAGAACAAATGTTAAACAATGATACCTAGAATCCAAATGTGAGAAACAGAATAAACAAATGAAAAGGCAGAAACAGAACAGAAAATTAAAGGCTGGATCTAAACTAGATGAGAACTCAACATGTGGCAGGAGAGTACAGAAAAACCTGATTGACAAATGTGCTCGACAGTGACTGAATAACCAGACAGTAAAGGATGAAGACTTAACTAGAACAGAACTCAATAAGTGGCTGAAGTGTAACAGATAATCCTCAAAACCTAATGTGATGACACAGTATGACTAAATACAAAGCAGAGACTGAACTAGAACAGAACTTAACATGGCTGAAGTGTAACAGATCATAAAACCAAGACCAAAGTGGAAGAAACAGAAAATACGAGGTCTGTCAATAAAGTAACGGTCCTTTTTATTTTTTTCAAAAACTATATGGATTTCATTCATATGTTTTTACGTCAGACATGCTTGAACCCTCGTGCGCATGCGTGAGTTTTTCCACGCTTGTCGGTGACGTCATTCGCCTGTGAGCACTCCTTGTGGGAGGAGTCGTCCAGCCCCTCGTCGGAATTCCTTTGTCTGAGAAGTTGCTGAGAGACTGGTGCTTTGTTTGATCAAAATTTTTTCTAAACCTGTGAGACACATCGAAGTGGACACGGTTCGAAAAATTAAGCTGGTTTTCGGTGAAAATTTTAATGGCTGATGAGAGATTTTGAGGTGATACTGTCGCTTTAAGGACTTCCCACGGAGCGGGACGTCGTGCAGCACTCTCAGGCGCCGTCGTCAGCCTGTTTCAAGCTGAAAACCTCCACATTTCAGGCTCTATTGATCCAGGACGTCGTGAGAGAACAGAGAAGTTTCAGAAGAAGTCGGTTTCAGCATTTTATCCAGATATTCCACTGTTAAAGGAGATTTTTTTAAGAAAGACTTGCGGACGGATTGCAGCGTCGGCTTCACAGCCGCTGCGATGCTCCGCCACAGGAAAAACACCTCTGTTGGAAGCCTTAAGGACAAGTTGGAACATGCCCAGCTGTTAAACAATTTCTCAGATACTCACTCCACTGAAAGCCATCAAAAGCCGCCTGGATTTTACAAATGGTTATCAACACGGAGGTGTTTTTCCTGTGGCGGAGCATCGCGCCGGCTATTCAAACTGTATGTCATATTACCAAAAACTGCAACACAGCCATAACATGCAGAGTGTAAGAGAGACAAGCATGTTAACACCCTTCATCCTGGTCCATCACCATGGAAAAAAGCCATCCTGCCTAACTCAGACTACAGCAGGGAAGGTGAAGAAAGTTCATAGCCACAAGTATCCCAAATATTTATGTCCATGTATTAGAGACCCAGGATGGACTCTACTTTAGTTACTCTGTTTTTGTTACTCTTCTGTTTCTTCTGTTTGTAAAGAAATTCTTGTACAATCTGTAAAAACCTTGCAACTGTTAGAATGGCCTAAGCAGTGGATCACCCCTCTGGGTCTGGTCTGCCTGAGGTTTCTTCCTCATTTTCACCAGAGGGAGTTTTTTTTTCCACTGTCGCCTCTGTGCTTGCTTTTCGGGGGGGAGAGGTTAGACCTTATTCATGTGAAGTGCTTTGAGGCAGCTTTGCTGTGATTTGAATAAAATGAAATTGAAATTGAATTGAATTGTCCAATGTTCCCCACATCCCGAACCCGGAAAAGCGGTTGAAGATGACTGAATGAGTGAGTGTCCAGTGTTTCCACGGGAAACATTTTTAAGATGGAAGTGTGCTACCGTTCCCAAAAGTGTGGAAGGGAGGTTGTTGTATTTTTTTTTTTTGGGGGGGGGGGGGGGGGGTTGCCACTGTCAAGGAAATTAAATGTCTCTTTGTCACACTCCACCGGGAGCAATGGTGGGGACATGGGACTGGAGATTAATCATGGAGAAATAATCATTTTATCTGTCTGTTTACAAGTGTGATACGAAGACTTAGAGAAAATGACGTTTGTTACGATGTTAACGGGAGAGCTGTGACATGGACACTGGTCCCGCTTCCAGCCATTTAACAACACTACCTGCTTACCAGATAAATGAGTATGAACGATCGGTGATCAGATCTTTATTGTATTTGGAAAAATTGTAGGTTTTGAAATCAGATAATGAGGTTGTTTGCATATGGAGCCATGTGGAACTGGAGCAGGAGTGATTCTACATGGCTGCTGTGCTTTGTGCTTATTTTAGCTTAGTTTTTTTTTATGATTTTCTAAATACCAAATCAACCTAGATTGATGTACTGGCATAAGTCCAAGCATAAAACTATCTGGCGTGAGACCATTATGCAGCTAAAAATGGCTGTGAAGCTGTCTTGTATTTTTCTGATGCACTCTGGCTTCTCAGCCTCATCAGGACCTACAGAAGATTTGAAAGAAATGATTTAGAATCTGGTATGTAATTTTTAAAACCTAGTGTTGACAGTGAGATTTGCACTTTAATGTTGCTGAATGTCATCAGCGGAAAAGCCCAGCATGTACATTCAGCTTTATTTGCTGCGAATGGCTCTGGTGGCCTTAATAGATCATTTATACATTTGTTCATATTCATAGCTTTCATAGTTCCAGACTGGTTTTACAAAATATTTGCAGTGTTATGGCGCCATCTCAAGGTAAATCATGGAGAAGCCGCCATACAGTCTGCAGCAAAAGTAGATCATTTACGCCTCACAAATGAACCAAGCACACAGAGTGAGGCAAATAAGTATTTGATCCACTGTTGATTTTGTAGGTTTTCCCACCTACAAAGAGAGAGGTCGTAATTTTTATCTTAGTAAAACACGATAAGACAAGAATCTTAAAAAAAACAAAAACAAAAAAAAAAACAGAAAATCACATTCTGATTAAGCTCAGAACTATACAGGAGGACCTGGTCAATGACCTGAAGAGAGCTGGGACCACAGTCACAAAGATTACATTAGTAACACATGATGCTGTCATGGTTTAAAATCCTGCAGGGCAGCAAGGTCCCCCTGCTCAAGTCAGCACATGTCCAGGCCCGTTTGAAGTTCACCAGTGACCATCTGGATGATCCAGAGGAGGCATGGGAGAAGGTCATGTGGTCAGATGAGACCAGAATAGAGCTTTCTGGAATCAACTCCACTTACCATGTTTAGTGGATGAGAACAACACCAAGAACACCTTCCCAACCATGAAGCATGGGGGTGGAAACATCATTCTTTTGGAAGTGCTTTTCTGCAAAGGGGACAGGACGACTGCACCGTACTGAAGGGAGGATGGATGGGGTCATGCACAGCGAGATTTTGGCAAACAACCTCCTTCCCTCAGTAAGAGCATTGAAGATGGGTCATGGCTGGGTCTTCCAGCATGACAATGACCCCAAACACACAGCCAGGGCAACTAAGGAGGGGTTCCGTAAGAAGCATTTCAAGGTCCTGGAGTGGCCTGGTCAGTCTCCAGACCTGAACTCAATAGAAAATCTGTGGATGGAGCCAGGGGCGTAGCACCAAATTCTGGGCCCTAGGTACTAGCCATATACCCCCCCCCCACACACACACACACACACACACACACACACACACACACACACACACACACACACACACACACACACACACACACACACTTTTTTTTATTAACGCAAACAAACACCAAATTTCTAATACGCAGTCAAACCAGGTCTTAATCATGTATACCTTAGATCACACCTGTGAGTCAGAACCCTTTTTAAAGTTGGGGGAGCAATATTGAGTTGGGGGTCTGGGGGACCAAATTGCACCATTTTTTTTAGAAAAATGGTGCAATTTGGTCCATTCCCGTCTGTTAAAATGCACAGGAATGCACCAAATTGCACCATTTTCTAGAAAAATGGTGCTATTTGGTCCCCCAGACCCCCAACTCAATATAGCTAGCTTTCAAGCTCACCTCTCTTTTCAAATAATTTGGTTAGCAGCTGCTTTCCCTCATTTAGTTTTCTTTCCCTGTCCTTTTTTTTCCCTCTTCGTTTTTGAAATCTGGACTTTGATTTTTTTTAGGAAAGACATATTTTATTTCAGCCTAAACACTAGGGCTGCAACTAACAATTATTTTAGTAATCAGTTCATCGGTCGATTATTTTTTGATTAATCATTTTGTTTTGTTTTTTACTTACATGTGAGTTCTGCCATTATTTCTTTAAGTGAGTTATTAAAAGGCCTTTATCATCAACGTTTAAGCTTGTAACAAAGTTATGTTATATTCTCGTCAAAAACATACCTGGAGTAGTGTTTTGTTTTATTTTGCACGTACATACATCACCGACACACCACAAAGAGATTTCTATCAGGTTTCACCCGATTATGAGCATTTTTAGATGTCTACAGCAACTATCTCAACCACTGCAAACATATTACAGCAACAGTCCACAAGAGACCTTTTTAAAGACCTGACTGAAGTGTAATATGTGATCTTTAAAAACATATTTTCATGAAAAAAGACACAAATGTGCAGTTAACTGCATTTTATTTTTTCTTGTGTAAAAACACAGCTTAGATGTGGTTTGAATGAAACAAATTGTCATTAAACTTAAATAAAACAAGGATGAAGTGGAGGTTTAAGAGTCACTAGGTGTTCACAGAAAACAGTTATTTCTATATTTATTTATGTTCGTTGTTAGTTGGTTTAATATTTTCTGTTTTGTTTTATCAGATTCTTTGTGTCCGTTTCTCTAAAACTGTATTGTGGCATTATTAGTTATTATTACTATTATTATTATTGATATATAAATACAAATAAATGAATAAAATATTACAATTTGTAATACATTTGTTTCTTTTACGACAACAGATGCTGAGCCATGAATTATACAGAAAACAAATGTGCTGACAGCTGCAGCAGCTTAATGCTAACGTCAACATTGAAAACGCCATAGACATGCTAATGTGTTAGCATCAGTCCAGTTTTTAAGTTATAAAATACATCTATCAACTGTTTCAGAAGACCATAACAGGTCAGATTAACGTAAAAAGGTAAATATTACTCACAGACATGTACTCTTTGAGGTTTAAGATTAAGCAAAATAAAACACTGAATCAACAAAGCACCAGATCGAAGCACTGCTGCAGAAACGGTTGATTTATATGGAAGAAACGAAACATTTGCGGTAAAATAAAGTTACTTAACAACTAAATGATGACTAAATTAGTTGACAACTATTTTAATAATTGATTAAATCGATTGCTTAAATCAGCTCTACTGAACACCTCCTCTTTCTGTCAGATCCTGTTTGGGATGTGTGTGTGGGGGGGGGGGGGGGCAGAGTGTCGCCTGTGTGTCTGGACTAAACCATTGTACAACTGTGCAGGGTTGGAAGGGCCCTCAGAGATCTTTCAATATTAGTGTGAGAGCAGAATTATGTTTTGCAACATTAATACATTCATCCTAATTATATTCTTTTACAAGATGAATTGTATGGACATTAATAACATGCAACACAAAAATGTATTTAATGCCAGTTTTTTGAGGGGCCCCCCCCCCCATGCTATGGGCCCTGGGTACCCCCCCCCGCCCCCGCCCCCCAGTCTGACGCCCCTGGAGGGAGCTGAAACTCCAAACCTGAAAGATCTGGAGAAGATCTGTATGGAGGAGTGGACCAAAATCCCTGCTGCAGTGTGTGAAAACTTGGTCAAGAACTACAGGAAACATCTGACCTCTGTAACTGCAAACAAATGTTTCTGTACCAAATATTAAGATCTGTTTTTCTAATGTATCAAATACTTATTTCATGCAATAAAGTGCAAATAAATTATTTAAAAATCATACAATGTAGTTTTCTGATTTTTTTTAGATTCTGTCTCTCACAGTTGAAGTGCACCTACGATAAAAATTACAGACGTCTACATTCTTTGTAGGTGGGAAAACCTGCAAAACTGACAGGGGGTCAAATACCTATTTTCCCCACTGTAAGAGTTCCTTCTTCCCACTCTATGAATTTGTGTACTTCATTCACAACCAAACCAAAGCAAGAAATTTATCCGTCAATCAGTTTCAACTGATTTTCAATTCAGTGTTGCAATAGCCAAGAGAGACCAACAACCCAAATCTTCCCTGGAAATGCTCAGCCCAGTTTAGGCCACATAAGCTGAAACCACTCATTCTACTGACTCAGAACAAAAACATCCACACAAATACTGTGCTCTTCACAGAAAGACGCACCCAGTGTATCGGACCTTCAGGTATAACCTGTTACCCGACTGCAAGCAGTACTAGACAGACAACTTCGTCTGCTTTTGCTGTTGTGCTTCAACAGCTCGTATTACAAAAAATTGCAACACAGCCATAACCTGCAGAGTGTAAGAGAGACAAGCATGTTAACACCCTTCATCCTGGTCCATGATCCTGCCCAACTCAGACTACAGCAGGGAAGGTGAAGAAAGTCCATAGCCACAAGTTGCCTGCAAGTGCACATATGTCTGTGGGTGATGGAGTGAGTGCAGGAACTTGTTCCTAAAACTGTCGAGTAAAGGTGTATCCAGAGGGCCACAGGGAAGCAGCTCCCAACAAAGCACGATCAGGATTCTTTGGAATGTTCATTGACAGCAGCTCCCCGGTTCCATGCACTCTAAACACCTGCACAGGCACTGTGGAAACAGCTGGAAGGAGAGCATGTAGCTATCTGACAGAGCCAGTGGAGGAGAAGTTTAGGATCCTGTTGTAACCTCTGCCAACCAAGTGAGGAGGTTATTTTTTCCACCTATTTGTTTGTCTGTGTTTGTTTGTGAGCAGCCTGTAACCCACAATTTTTCATATATCGTAATGAAATTTTTACTGAAGATTCATATCCTGATAGGCAAGAACTGATTCAATTTTTGAGGTCAAAGTCAAGAAAAATATTGGAAAATTGGAAAAATCCCAACCTTTATCATTGAACAAATTTTCAAAAATTCAGAAGTGTATCAAAAATGGTCACATTTCTGTCATATTTGAAAGCATTATGCAGGATGGTATCCTTTATCGACTGACAAAGTGTGATCCAGCTCTGATCCAGATTACGGATTTTGTGGCCATTAAAATTTAACATTGAAAACCCCATTTGCTGTATATTTTACATTCTAATCCAATTACATTTTTTCCGCAAATCTGATTGGTTAATCGTGTGAGATTTCAGACTGTATGATAACGGGGTAACAGTGGCAAAATATTTGACCGGTTCACATTTGGATGTATTACTCCGCACCCTGACCGCTGTTCTGACAAGATGTCATTCCTGTCCTCTGCGTAACTGCACATGCACACACATGCCAATATTGTCAGGACGCAGAACTGTTTATTTATGCGACGAGACGCACAATTCTACAGAACACCGGCTGCGTGCATTCCTAGCTGTTAGCACTGTTAGCTGAGACTGAGAGAAAGTCGTGTACCGCCGCCACCGAAATGGGTGAATTTAAGCTACCATACGAGAGTATTGATGTGGATTCTGATACACAATTACCATTTCACATTTGATGTATGTTCAAAATTGATGGTTTACTCTGCGCCCTGAATGCAACTGGTCTGCTCTGTGTCAGCCTGATCCCGTCAAATCTCAGAAGCTAAGCAGAGCGGCATCTGGTTAGTACAGGGATGGGAGACCTCTTTGGAACACCAGCAGATGTGTGTGTTTCTCCAAGTACACTGGAGTTGCGTCAGGAAGAGTGTCCGGCGTAAAACTTGTGCCAAATACCAGTGCGGATCTGGCTGTATCCACTGTGGCAACCCCGAACAAAAATGGGAGCAGCCGAAAGGACAACAACAACTTTGCGCCCTGACCGCTGTTGGAGCACCGCTGCCTCACAGTAAACCTCACCGACCAAATTACCTACAGAAACATTAACCATGCAAAGGATGGAATTGGATTAGAATGGGAATAATCCTGTTGTGTCTGATGATTTGTGGATGTTCATGCTGTTATACGGTCACAAATATCTGTAAAACTCCTTTTTACCGGCTCTGCTAATGCGTCACCGGTAAAGCTCAATTTGCAACCGTATAACCAATAATCATCAGACACAACAGGGTTATTCCCTAATTATATCTTAATCAAACGCACCCCAATCACTCTCACATTTGAAAGTGAGGTGCAGAATGGCACTCACTATCACCTGACAGTTTTATCCAGATCTAATCTGGATTGTGGATTTTGTAGACATTGAATTTAATATTGAAAAGCCCATTTGCGTCGTGCCATTGTCCTCTCCTTGTCTGTCCTTTTTGTGTGTTGTTTGTCTGTTTTCCCCCCAGGTGGTGCGCTGCACAGCCGAGGAACGCCTGAGATTCATCATCTCCTCGCACCTATGATTCTTGAGCTCCTGATTATGAGCGGGCTAATTAAAGCATGCGTCCATGCTTCCATGAGCTACCTCGACCTCAAGCTCTGTCTTCGGAGAGAATTTCCCTGAAATGCCCTCAGCATGAATTCTGAGCTTCCCGCAGCTTCTCTCAAAGGTAACCTGGCCGTTATTTTTCGCAATAGAGTACTTTGACCTTTGCTGTTTCCAGACACCTTCCTGTGCAGCTTCCACGCTGCAACATCTCCTGGCTTTACACCACTACCTGCAACTACTACATCACTTTTGGAACTTGCAGCTGTGCCGCTGTTCATCTGTAGTCGGCCTCAGAGCGTGCCGCTCTGCTCCAGTCAGCTATGTTCTGTTGTCTCTGAGTTTGTGAGATTTCACCTCTCGTTCAGCTCATTAAGCAATTAAGCTGCAGCTTAATTGCACTTCTGACCTCTGACCTCTGAACAATTCCTGAACTGTGAACATTCCTGCATTAAGCCTCCGGGCAAACTCTGAACATTCTGTTGTTAAAGGCTTCCAGTGTTACGAGTGCAATCACTCACCTTTGTTCTCCCGTCTCCTCAGAACGTCCAGCCACCTGGCTCCGAGTCTTGTCCTGTCCTGACCTGGATTTTGCTCTAACTCTCAAAACCTGGTTCCATTTGCACTGCAGCTCCTGGCTTTCCACCACTCCGAGCGGGCCCTATCTTGGCTCTGCAGGCACCATCACCAGCTTCAGCATTATTATTCCTTTGATACTCATTATTCTAAATAAATCTCCTTTCGTTCACAACAGTTCTCATCATTGCTCCCAGTATTTGAGTCCATCACCTAACCAATCCGGTCCCATCCGGACCTCTAACCATAACAGAAGAATCTGGCCACAAATATGGACTCAGTGGAAGACCTGGACATCCTCGTGAACCTTATGCCAGTTGTGTTGAAATGTGTGGAGCTTTTTGATGCAGTTTTCTCTTGTTTTTTCCCAGAGACCCTCGCGGTACTCCTCCGACAGTAGTTGCGTAGCATATATGACGAATCTGGTCCAGGGTGATGCACGGGCACGGCTCTCTGGAGCAATGAGTCTCCAGTGTTAAACACTTTTTCCGAGTTCTCCTGCAAACTCTGTCTGGTCTTCGATCACCCAATGAAAGCTCGCTGAGTCCATCGCCTGACCGGTCTAGTCCCATCCGGACCTCTAACCATAACACATTTGGTGTACATTTTGCATTATATCTCAATCGAAAGTGCCTCAATCACTCAAAATTTTCTGTTATTGATTTAGCTACACCACCAAAATTGGATGGAGGTTCCAATTTCATGCCTGTTTGTCTTCCAGTTATCAGTCAGAAACCAAGTGCCAAAAAGCAATGGCAAATTGTACATAGCAGAGAAAACCAATATTCTGTGAAAATTATCTGACAAAAATTCAGAAACTGAAAAATCTGACAACACCACACACACAAAAAAACCTTTGATTCAAGTGCATGAACAAAATACATACTCCTCACATATTGACCTTGCAAATTTTTTCCAAAGTAAAATTTTGTGGAATTGGAAACTAGTGCACAGTAAATTTTGCTGAGTAAAACTCTGCCAGGATAACATTTGGTCCCACTCTAAATAGAGTAAAATACACTCTATTATAAGGTGAAATCAGCTCTACCTTCTTGTCAAATCAAGTGTTTCTACTCCAATAAGAGTTGATTTAGCACTGTGATATTTAATTCTATTTGGACTGGGAAAAATGTTATCCCAGCAGAGTAAATTTTACTCTGCAAAATGTACTGTGCGTTGGCGGAGGTTTGCACTCTTCAAGCTCAGTGTGCTGGTTGTCGAATGCAATGAGCTTTGAAATACCAGGTCAGAGATTCCAACCGCCCAATGCTGCCTTTCCCCACCCCCACCTACAAAGCATTGCAGAATAGGCTGCTCCCCTTAATCCAATTGCAGAAATATTTCTGCTGCTAGGCAGAGACATCCTGAGAATACACAAAATCCAAAAACAGATAAATGGACCCACTTTGGATTAATCCTCATCAAATCAAAGCTGGCACTGGTTTGTTGGAAGAAGAATGGACTTGCACATGGACTCTGTTTCTTTCATATCAGACAGCAAAGTTGTGCTTGATTACGTACATTAACAACAAACACAGATGATTCTATGTGTGTGAGCAACAGAGACCAGCACATTAGACAAGCAAACTCACCTCAATAGTGGAAGTATTTTCCCTCAGAGGTCAACCCAGCTGATCACGAGTCACAGTCTGTACCTGCTGCTTCATCGCAAAATACCACACTGTCACTTACTTGACTGTCTGTCTGGTAAGCGCCCAGTGGATCATCAAAAACAAGTCAACCTCATCGACCTCATATCAGATCCGTCAATTCTACCTGAAGTCTTAGTGCTGGTCACCCAAACTGACAACTGTGATCTAGAGGTCGTGTTTTGATCATGGATCACTGCAAGCCCGGTGCCAGAAAAAAAATATTAAGGGGGCGATGAGTTTATCACAGGGGGCGGGGTCGCGCCCCCCCCCCCCAAAAAAGTGTGCACCAGAGGGGACATGCCTCTGAGCGTGCGTAATGAATTGGGTGCGCTCCTGGAAAGCTCATGTATTTAGGCTACACCGTTGTAAGAGACTGACTGAGTAAGAGTAAAGAGTGATGACAGTATTTTTTAATTATTATTTGAACGTATAGATGGTCAAGTGATCTCCTGCATACCACAAAACCAAACCAACAACTGATCTGAGAAACGACACGAGACAGTAGATTAACCCCACATACAGCCCTCCATCACAAGCGCAAACACAGCGCAATTGGGTATGTGCCACTCTGTGGCACAGAGCCCAACTACGCATGCAGTCACAAAGTTCTTCTGAAAAACTGGAGCGATCTGAATTCGGTTGGATGAATATGGGTGTGTGTGTGGAGACAATTCACCTCGTTCACAACGTGACAGAACTTAACGATGCGCTGTTACGCACAATAGCGCGCAACAACAGGGAACACTATTCTTGACCGTGCGTAATGGTTCCTGATAATTCTCCAGCAACACGTGCCATTAATCGTAACGTGTGGTAACAGGTTGCAGCAGTTCCTGAGGACACCTGACGCCTCTGCCCCGAATCATCACATTCCTGATCAGCAGCCAAGAATGTGTACTTCGTGGCAATCGTGACTTGTCGTTATGTGTAAACGCAGCATTAACACCCTCCCCAAGTGAGTCGTGCTGCATGATCTGCCTTTTGCTTGGTGGACTTGACGAATCCCAGGAACTCCAGCTCTGACACTGCTTGAATAAATCGAGCATGCTTTAGTTTGTCCACCTTGCCATATTTGCTGGACTCAGGATCCTTGCCCTCTGCCGCACTGACAAGCGCAACCCTCAACCCATCAAATCGCTTGAACACAGACACACACCATATCCGTTTGTTTTAAAATTAATTACTTTAGTTAATTAATTTGGTTTATATGTTAAATATGTGATATTATTGAATAACTAACTCGTATTTTTTGATAACGCTCACATCCGAGCGGGCGGGGTTGATGACGTGAGGGGGCGTCGCCCCCAAACGCCCCTCGTGGCGCCGGGTCTGGACCACTGTTGTAAAAGCAGTTGTACACCTGATTGATAATGCTCAGTGTTTCTGTCAGACAAACCATGATAGCCGGTTGCAGAGGGTGGCACATCTGTAAAAAGGCAGTCACAGCAGATAACCTGTAGAAAGGAAGAAAACTCCTGATCAGGAACATGCAACAAGAAACATGTTGTGTGGCTGCGTAACAAGATGCAACATCAGCTAAAGGTCCACCCACAGAGAGGCTTTAAATCACACCATCCTTCAGATTCATTAGGTTCCACAGGGCGTCGTTCTACAACTGTTCCCTACAATCCAAAAAAGCGCAAAAATGGGATAAAACCCATAATCCGGCTTGTCTCCTAACAAGTTGTCTAACAAAATGCAGACCCAGAAAGTGGCTTGCTTATAAAGTTCAGACCTGGCGACTAGCTGCACAACAAAAGAAAGGCTCTGCGCTCCCCTGCACCCTTAGCCAGCACCTCGACAAATTCTTCAGCTTAAAATTTTTACCCTTATGACTATGATTAGCATGGTTAAACACATATCAGCCATCGTCACATCGAATACCCTGTTTAAAGAAGTTCAAACATGATTGAAGCTGTTAAAACTACAAATACCCAGAAGTTACCAAGCACTACAGATGATTTTGTGAATCAGGATGAAATCGGGATGATATTTTTTCACCAATCCTTACTCCATCAAAACTGTTGACACAAACGATTGTAACACCATCGTCACCTCCAACAGAGTTTGAGAAAGCAGAAATCCTGCAGAAAATTGTGCAGAAACATTCTGGCACAAATGACAGTCAGAATAACTGAACAGCAAGTGTTGGAGGTCTCAAGGCCGGCCTGGACTCACTTCCAATCAACACTATCTTTTAAAAAATTATATACCAGATTATGAATCATTACTTCCAGTTCCCTGGTGTTAGTCACTGAGTTAGTTAAACAACTCAGCAGTGGCAAAGCCCGGGGGTTGATCTGTCCAGAAATGCTAAAGGCTCTGGGTGTGGAGGGACTGTCTTGGATGACACGTCTCTTCAACATTGCGTGGATGTCTGGGACAGTGCCTAAGGAGTGGCAAACAGGGTTGAGGGTCCCCATATTTGAAAAGGGGGACCAGAGAGTGCGAGCCAATTACAGGGGCATCACACGACTCAGTCTACTCCAGGGTGCTGGAAAGGAGGGTTCAGCTGATAGTCCAACCTCGGATTGAAGAGGAACAATGCAGGTTTCATCCTGGCCGTGGAACAACCAACCAGCTCTTCACTCTCACAAGGATCCTGGAGGGGGCCCGGGAGTATGGCCATCCAGTCTACATGTGTTTTATGGACTTGGACAAGTGAATCCCACATTTTTAATCCCATATTCATTTTCCTTACAGATTGTGTTTCACTAAAATTGTATTTTTAACTCCAAATTCTGGTCTTATAGTTTCCTTTGAAAGAAAACATACATTTTGCACAAAACATATTTTCTCTTAAACATATGTTGAATGTCATCCGTAGTACACAATATAATCATTTCCTGGCAATTCATATAAGTTCTTCATTAGCACACCTTTCTTTTAACAAAAGATTACACAACATGAGGTCTTGCCCCAAATGAAGGAGTTCAAGTTCCTTGGGGTCTTGTTCACAAGTGAGTGTGAGATTGGCTGGAGAATTGGCACAGCCTCAAGTTTGCATTTTTAATAAATTTGCAAAAATCTCAAAAAAGCTTTTTCACATTGTCATTATAGGGTATTGTGTGTAGAATTTGAAGAACAAATGAGTTTAATCCATTTTGTAATAAGGCAGTAACATAACAAAATGTGGAAAAAGTGAAGTGCTGTGGATAGACAAACAAACACATTAACACCTGCACACACACCTACAGACAATTTAAAGTTTCCAATCCACCTAATCTGTATGTTTTTGTATGTGGGAGGAAGCCGGAGCACCTGGAGGGAACACACGTAAACACAGGGAGAGCATGCAAACTCCACACAGAAAGGCCACAGGTGGGACTCGATCCCATGACCTTGCCGTGCTGACCACTTATCCACCGTGCTGCCCTCTTTAATTTGGCTTTCAAATCAAATTCTTGCATTGTGCAATCAACAGTTGTCCAGCTCCTCCTCTTTGTAAACCCGCAGTGTATTCAAAAAACAACAAACCCCCTCCCCAAAAACCATCGCATACGTCTCAATAAGCCCGAAAAATAATGATTACATATGTGAAAGTGGTGTCTCCAGGTTCACTCCTGTTGTGTTCACATACAGAGCCATGTAGAATTCCACCATGTGGCGCTGACGAAAGACAGCGCTACAGAGAAGGTAGCTTCTCTTAGCTTAGCCATTGGTTTAGCTCAGCTTAGCCAATAACACAAAACATCTGTAAGCTGATCAATGTCACCATGATCCTTTTAACAGTGATCACTGTCTGACTCGTGAACACAGAAGTGGTCTTGCTGAGGAAGACTCGCCGGCATCCAGTGGATAGCATCTTAATTTAGCTTAGCACAAACCACATGAACAGCCAATTCCATGCTTTCTGGAGAAGCAACATGCTTTGTTAGAGTTCAGAAAGGGAAAGGATAAAATCTGTGGTTAGATCTGTTTTTGAAGACAATTCTGACGCTGTGGGCGGCTTCACTTCTGTCTGTCCCAGAGGAAAAGAAAAAATACATCTCACTTTCCTCCTCAAAATATTATCTTTGGAAAATCTGTCCCGAATGAAACCAGTGCGGGCACATATAAGCATGTGCGCATTAAATTTTTTGCTGTCCTGAGCCCACAGCGTTGCAGCCTCACACACACTTGCTCCCACTAACACTTTTACCATTTATTCTGTGTGACAGAGTAAATAAACTATCGCTGCACATCTCCACGTAATTCCCAGTCATATGTAGCTCACACTCCATATGATTTCTTTTCTGTGTTCATGTTGACTGATGTGATGGCATGGGAAAACCCAGCTTCAAGGGCCTATTCACAAGAATTTGCATATTTAAATAGGGGCGTGGCCAAGGTGGAGTTGCATGTACAGGTGCACTCGATTCCACGTTCAGTGGGATGTACAAACGGAATGTGCATGGAGCCATACCAACACACACTTTGATACATCTGGATATATTTGTGCTTATGCCTTTTTCCGTGTTTTGGTGTACACCATGTTTTAGTAGAAAATCCATGCAACTTTGTACATGAGGCCCAGGTGAGAGAGGCACTGGATGGAGGGGAAGCAATTTTGGACAACTTGAAAAGTACTGCAGATGTGGTGAGGGAGACAGCTAGGGAGGTACTGGGTGTGACATCTGGACAGTGGAAGGAAGACAAGGAGACTTGGTGGGGAAAAAATGTCCAGAAACGCATAAGGAGAAAGAGGTAGGCAAAAAAAATTAGGATAGTCAGAGAGATGAAGAAAGTAGACAGGAGTACAAGGAGATGTGGTGTAAGGTGAAAAGAGAAGTGGGGTCATGCCATGCCAAGTCAGCCAGTGGTCCCCACATGACCCCCTCCAAAAAAAGTGAAAAACACTGCACTTGCTCCCCAGCCAGAGAAATAGAAATACCCTAATACTCCTGTGCCTAATCGTTTAGGCACAGGAGCTGTTTCAAAATTGCAGCATTTTTGTTCGTGTTTGAAAAAAGCACTTTCTGGTCAACTTTGGAGAGCAATATAGTCTAGCCAAAAGTGAAACCCCTCAAACTTAGTATCCTAGGCAAAATCATACTGGAAAAGCCATATCTGGCATCAAAACAATGATATCTGGCTTCATTTTTTATGCAACTGTTCTTAAAAACTGCCAAAAACGGTATATTTTCTAAACGAGGTCTTACTTTGAGCATGCACTGTGTCAAAATGGATAAATACCCACACTTCTCTTTACAGGCATAGACTCTCATGAACTACTTCCAATGCCAGAATGTTTCAATTTTGCATTTCAGCTTAAATTTTGCTTGCAAGAGAAAAATTGAAGTTACGCAATTTTTATTTTTCGCAAAAATACCCCATAATTGACCACAAAAATCACCAGGTGAGCAATTGATATAAAATTTGAAATTTCAACCATGCAATTATATGGATGTAAAGATGATAGTATATACTAAATTTCAAGTTTGGGCAAGAAATATTTATATATTTTTAATTTTTCTGAAAAGTCATAATTTTTAAGAATACAGATCCAACAACACATGATATACAATGTCATGTAATCTAAAAATACTTTCAAGGTTTACCTGAATGATTCATTTCTTATATTTATTTAATAGTTAAATACACAGTGAACAAGTAATATTTCCTACATAATCTTTAAAATGCACACATTTGCAAACAAAGTGCTCTTAATCTAGGTATACCATGTATACCAAACAAAGCCATCATGTCTGAAAACTATGTTCTTGGGTTATGTACAGGAAAATGTGTTTTCTGCAGACACGGCACAGGCAAAAAGGCTAATAATAAATCAGCTACTGTAATAATATTTGTCATCAGTATGCATGTTATGTGTGCAAAAACCCTGGGAGAAGTGACTCAGCTTTGTTCTGATCACTGTCATTCAGTGTGTACTTGCGAGCACCCTTGCCTTTGCCCTGTGCATTTGGCGCACTAAAGATACAGATGATATGCTCAAAGGGCACCCAGCATTCATCTCTTCTTCGTGGCCAGGAGAGGATGTTGTTTGTTGACCACTTCATAAAAGCAATTAGAACAGCATTGTGTTCATCAGACTGATGCTTGATTCTTCCAACGTACCATTCCTCAAAAAACTATACATGAATAAAGGGCTTTATAATATAGACAAACACTTACTTGTAAATCTCTTTTTGTGGATTTTTCTTGGGTCACAGCAAAAACGTTGTGTGTACTCATAGCGTGACAGATACATTTTTTCATGGTGATAACATGATGTCTGAACTTTCCAGGGTCAGTCCAGTTCTCCACTGCAGAAGTTCCTTATCAGCATCACTTAAATCAACAAAATTGTGAAAGCCAACTGTCTTACACAATGACTTTTGATGACATTCATCTAGCAAAGTCAACCCTAGAGCACATTTTGCCTCCATGATTGATGAGAATATGATTAGGCAATGGTCAGAATTCCCAGAAATTCTTTGACCTATTTCTGGGAAACTAGGTTGAAATTAGGTTGTTCAGTTAATCCCACCTTCTGAGAAATTCTAAATATAGCCTGACCTTTTTCTGGGAAGTTGTCAAAATTATCATTCATTTGGGTACCCTGTGCTGTTGCATCCATCAGCAATACAGTTTTTTTTACCAAGTTAAAATAATTGTATAATTATTATAGTTATTATGTAATAACTATATATTCACATTTCTAGCCCATTGATTAAGACTTAACACCATATAGTCAATGTGCGATTTCACACAATATTGCCTATTGTAAAAAAAATAATTAAAATAGAAATATTTCTTGCCCAAACTTGAAATTTAGTATATATCATCTTTACATCCAGATAATTGCATGGTTGAAATTTCAATTTTTTAATCAATTGTTCACCTGGTGATTTTTGTGGTCAATTAGAGGGTATTTTTGAGAAAAATCAAAATTGCACGATTTCAATTTTTCCATCACAAGCACAATTTTGGCTGAAATGGAAAAATGAAACATTCTGGTGTTGTAACTGATTCATGAGAGTCTATGCCTGTAAGGAGAAGCGTGGGCATTAATCTATTTTGACACAGTGCATGCTCAAAGTCAGACCTCGTTTAGAAAAAATACCACTTTTGGCAGTTTTTAAGAACAGTTGGCTAAAAAATGAAGCCAGTTATCATTGTTTTTGAAACTGCTCCTGTGCTTAAAGTATTAGAGCTGGCTCATTACAACTTGGGGTATTTCCATTTCTCTGGCAGGGGAACAAGTACAATTTTTTGGAAGGGGTCATGTGGGGAAGTTTTTTAAATTTTACCCATTTGGCACGGAATAACCCACTGGCAAAAGCTAAAGAAAAGGCATATATATACAAGAAGCTGGAATGAAAGTCAGTAGGGGTAAGACTGAGTACATGTGTGTGAATGAGAGGGAGCCCAGTGGAATAGTGTGGTTATAAGGAGGAGAAGTGGTGAAAGTAGATGACTTTAAATACTTGGGGTCAACTGTCCAAAGTAGTGTAGTAGAGGTGAAGAAGAGAGGTGCAGGGAGGAGTGGGTGGAGAATTTGGCAGGAGTGATTTGTGACGGAAGAATATCAGCAAGAGTGAAGAGGAAAGTCTATAAGCCAGTAGTGAGACCAGCTATGCTGTACAGCCACTAAAAAAAGACAGGAGGCAGAGCTGAAGATGTTGTGATTCTCTTTGGGAGGGACAAGAATGGACAAGATTAGGAATGAACATATCAGAGGGACAGCTCAGGTGGGATGATATGAAGACAGAGAGGTGAAATTGAGATGGTTTGGACATGTGCAGAGGAGGAACCCAGGGTATATAGGGAAAATGATGCTGAGGATGGAGCCACTAGGCAGGATTAGAAGAGGGAGGCCAAAGAGGAGGTTTATGGATGTGCTGAGAGAGGACATGCAGGTGGTTGATGTGCCAGAGGAAGATACAGAGGACAGGGTGAGATGGAAACGATTGATCTGCTGTGGCGACCCCTAACTGGAGCAGCCAAAAGAAGAAGAAGTCAGTTCTTTTTTTTTTCTTTTTTTTTTTTTACCAGTGATTTGGACTTTAATGCAGCTATTCACTGAAACAAAAACCTAAACAGAAATCTAATTTCATTTTTGCAGTGATGAGAGAGCTGCTGGCACTCGTGTTTGGCCCTGCCCTCACCTGGCAGGTTGTGATGTAACGTGTGTGTGTTTGACAGTTTGATGATGGCAGGTTGAGCAGGTAGGACGGCCTCACTGAAGGGTTTGTGTCAGTCCTAGTCTTTGTGTTGCAGTGGGTGTGAAGCACCATGAGAACAGTTGATACACAGTGTGAAGCATCATGTCACACACCTTCACATTCTTTAAGCTTTTGTTTGTGTATGTCTCTTTACAATTATACAGACACACCCAGGGGCGTGCTGGGAACATTTTTCAGCCCGGGAGTTTCATATCCAACCGACCCACAAACTGCCAGCGCACAGAGATAACAAGAGTTCTGCTGTGGCCTTTAAATCCAACATTTATGTGCTGACTGACTGTGAAAATTGGGTGGCTTATAATAGAAAGAAAAAGTTAGTTGGTTAAAACAACAACGGTATTGTTAACTCACCAGTACACCACCTAAGCAGTGAAGTCCCATACTGTAAGTAGCTGGAAGAGGTGGTACAGTGGTCCCTCGATATAACGTGGTTCACCTTTCGCAGCCTCGCAGTTTCGCAATTTTTTTTTTCTTTTTTAAACAGCGCATTGTGTTCTGCATCCTTATCATGCGGCCGGTCGCGGCACTGGTCGGCATCACCGCGATCCCTCTGCAGGCTCGGTAAACACAGCAGCGGGCCACTTACACTGCGCCCCTGTCTGCTGTGCGGAGTTGCGGCCAAAATCTGGCAACAGGTCCAGAGACTACACTCGCTGTTTTGATGTAGAGCTCCGTGGCCACCGAGAGAGGACTTGGATTCTTTGCGGGTCCCGCATCCGTACCCCCAGAGGCAGTGAGCGAAGGGAGAGCCACGCTTTGTGTTCTGCGTGTGTCTGTTTATAATCTTCTCGCACAGAAGAAAAAAGAGTGTGTTTACACAGGAGAGAAAAGTGAGAAAATGTTAATGCCTGTTTGAGAAAAGTGTATAAAGTGTGCAGTGAGGGGTTTTACAGCCTTAAAACATCTATAATAATTGTAAAAAATAGCGCTGACTACTTCGCGGATTTCGCTTATCGCGGGTTATTTTTAGAACGTAACTCCCGCGATAAACGAGGGAGCACCAAATGTTGATACGGCTGACATCCGGGCATCAACAGGCATACAACCCCTGGCAAAAAATTATGGAATCACCGGCCTCGGAGGATGTTCATTCAGTTGTTTAATTTTGTAGAAAAAAAGCAGATCACAGACATGACACAAAACTAAAGTCATTTCAAATGGCAACTTTCTGGCTTTAAGAAACACTATAAGAAATCAGGAAAAAAAAAAATTGTGGCAGTCAGTAAGGTTATTTTTTTAGACCAAGCAGAGGGAAAAAAATATGGAATCATTCAATTCTGAGGAAAAAATTATGGAATCATGAAAAACAAAAGAACGCTCCAACACATCACTAGTATTTTGTTGCACCACCTCTGGCTTTTATAACAGCTTGCAGTCTCTGAGGCATGGACTTAATGAGTGACAAACAGTACTCTTCATCAATCTGGCTCCAACTTTCTCTGATTGCTGTTGCCAGATCAGCTTTGCAGGTTGGAGCCTTGTCATGGACCATTTTCTTCAATTTCCACCAAAGATTTTCAATTGGATTAAGATCCGGACTATTTGCAGGCCATGACATTGACCCTATGTGTCTTTTTGCAAGGAATGTTTTCACAGTTTTTGCTCTATGGCAAGATGCATTATCATCTTGAAAAATGATTTCATCATCCCCAAACATCCTTTCAATTGATGGGATAAGAAAAGTGTCCAAAATATCAACATAAACTTGTGCATTTATTGATGATGTAATGACAGCCATCTCCCCAGTGCCTTTACCTGACATGCAGCCTCTTCAGCCTCTTCAGCCTCTTCTCTTCAGGCAGTCATCTTTATAAATCTCATTGGAACAGCACCAAACAAAAGTTCCAGCATCATCACCTTGCCCAATGCAGATTCCAGATTCATCACTGAATATGACTTTCATCCAGTCATCCACAGTCCATGATTGCTTTTCCTTAGCCCATTGTAACCTTGTTTTTTCTGTTTAGGTGTTAATGGTGGCTTTCGTTTAGCTTTTCTGTATGTAAATCCCATTTCCTTTGATTGTAAAACATTTATAGCACTTAATGTCTTCTCTTTAAGATACAGCAGCCCAAGTGTCTTGCTGTGTAGCCTAACAGTTAGTGGTGGTAATATAACACCCCCTCACAACGGCCCCAGGTTGGACCAGCCCACCGGGAAAACTCCCAATTCTCCCGATTACCCAGCACGCAGTAGGACACACCTGACATTGCGTGTGTGTGTGTGTGTGTTTAACTTCAGTTAAGCACACCTGACACAAGAATCTGCTCATTTGAACCACAGGACATGGTTCTCAAACTGTGGGGTGGGACGTGTCGTGTAAACTTTCCTCTTCACTCTTGCTGATATCCTTCTGTCACAAATCACTCCTGCCACCTTTCTCCACTCACTCCACCCTGCCAGCACTCTCTTCTTCACCTCTCTACCACACTCTTCATTATACCCCCATCACACATAGCCGGAATCACGCAGAATGGTGTCAGAATTATGAATCGCGCACATCTGAAAAATGTCGGCTTTCAGTTCCAAAACATTCTAACAGCTGTCTGCGGAAGTCCACACAGTTGGTCAAAATTGGCCGGCAGCCCCGAGTGTGGTGCACATGTTCAAAACCCCCCGGACGCCGTCGAGATGGGACACCTATCCAACGGCGGTCCATGTGTAATCTGAGGACCATCTGACCACAATTTACATATTCCGATGGTGGAAAAACGGGATCTGAAACGATTTGAGTGCATACGAGGGAACCTCGAGATAGGTCTGGCACCGCAAAGCCTCCCGGTATGACCTGCACGTGCCACGTATAATAATGTCCACCCATCCCCACCCCCCCACTCCCCTGGAGTGCAAAGGAACTGCTGAAATGTATGTGGCACGTTGCATCATGATAATAATTTATAATTATCATGTACAGTCAAACTTTGTCAAACTTTATTGCAGACTCCAACGTCCAAATAGACATACCATCACATACAAAACATAAAACAAATATATAGTATAAGAAAAGGTGTATATATCACATATTAAAAAAAGAAAACAAATAAATAAATATATATACACATACACACACACATACAATATATATACATATACATACACCCATACACATGTACACACACATACACATATATACATACATACATACATACATACATACATACATACATACATACATAAAAAAAGTGCTTATGCAAATTCAATAAAAAGGCATCTATTAAATACAAGCAGTAAAAAATGTCATTTAAAAAAAAGTGCATACAATTCTATAAAAAGGCACAAATACCAGTATTTCCACATATGGGATTGGTATCTAACAGTGAATGTGAACAGCGGCTATTAAAGTAAAAGTATCGTGCGCTACTGTGCGCATGCTGCCGCAAATCTGAATAGGCTGTTATATCCACAACAGACTTCACAGTACAGATATTTGTCCATTCTTTCCCATGGGTGATTTAAATAATGTGAATTATTGTCTCCATCTCCGTCTCCGTGGTGCGCAGTAATGCACCATGGCATGTGTCAGGCTCAGAGCTGAATGGATCTCATGCTGTAATAAATGATCACCTTCTAACGCTGTAGGAGATAAGCCATGGAACTGTTGTGCCAGACTGCGACAGCATTAATAAACATGCATTTATTCATATTTGGTCTTATGGTAGCAGCGCTGGTACTCTCTGGCTTATGTGCTGCCATAATCTATCGGAAGATTGGCAAGACAGTGGCATCAAGAACCACGGCCCCTCACTTGTCCGTCATGATTAACGAGGTGCAATGACTCTTGAACTCAGACGCAAATTGGATGACATCTTGGAGCAGATGCATGCCTTGCAGATGAAGCTAAATATTTCGGAGGCCGGGGAATATTCTTAATTCATAACTGGGAATATTCTTAATTCATAATTGGGATTTGGTTGTTCAAGTGGAACTATAAAAAGTGTTTTTCACTGCTCAAACCACAACACGGCAGGCTTATCAAGCCTGAAGGACAAATTGCCAGACTGTTTTCCTCCAGAGGAATTTCTTCAGGCCTTGGTGATTATTTGGCTCCTTTCTTATCTCAACCCACAAAGACAATAAACTGTTTTTCATAGGACTGAAGCATGCTCCACTCCCTCTCCCCAACCCCCTCCTACCCCCATCACACACATCCCACTCCAGCTTCTGTTCACATCACCCCCTTCCCTTTTGTGGGGGCGGCATGGTTTTAGCTGCTGCTGGTCCCTGTTCTTCCCCCAATCTGATGGTGGCGCAATTCACCCACTTGCCTCAATTGGGTGTCAAATGTGCATGTGCTGTCTTTGTGATGTGTGCCATTATTATGGTAAACAAGTAATAATTGTAGACTAATTGCTGTCTGAGGTAACTGGAGTGTAAACATAATTTCTCCATTGTGAGATCAATAAAGTATATCTTCATCTCTCATCTCATTTCACCTCCAACAGCAGTCCAGGAGTGTTTCACAGCGCGGACGTGGACGTGAAGCCAGGACAGCAGCCTGCGGTCAAAATCCTGATTTTTTCTTATTTTCTTTATTTATATGAGCAAGTTAAAAACATTTATCTATTGCGCACATTCTTCTTTTAGAGTCCGTACATTACTCAAAGGGAGTAGGATGAAGTAAAACTTATATTTTCTACCCCCTTTCACATGTATTATTTTTGGCTGTGCAGACAAGAATAAATAAAAAAGTTTTGAGATCATACATACCTATATAAACACACACCTTGCATTATACATGTCAACATATATTTACATAAATACATTACTTCTATACACAAATACCCTTGCATACACCAATACACACACTAGATTCAATGAAATTTGATCATATAACAATTTTAACCCACATACATGCACCCAGGCCCATGCATGCATGCACATTTCCCTGTATTCGATTAGACTTGATAATATAATAATTTTATATCCACATACATGCACCCATGGGCAACCCACGCCCACGCATGCATGCATGTTTCCCTGTATTCAATATGACTTAAATAATATAACAATTTTATCCACTTACATGCACACATGGGCAACCCGTGTCTATGCGTGCATGCACGTTTCCCTGTATTCAACATGACATAATAATATAACAGTTTTTTATCCACACACATGCACCATGGGCAACCTGTGTCCACGTGTGCATTCATGTTTCCCATACATTCGATATGACCCGATAATATAACAGTTTAGATCCACAAACATGCACACCTGTATATATACTGAAAATTATGTTATTCAGTTTCATATTTTTTTAATATTTTAAGTTTTAAATTTCTTTTGAATTGATGTACTGTAGTACATACTTTGATGTCCTCAGTTAGGTTATTCCATAAATCCACCCCACGTCTCGTAAGGCACATTTGTTTCATTGTTGTGCGAGCATACTGTTTTTTAAATTATATTTCCTTCTTAAATTGTAACCTCCCTCTCTTTCATTAAACAATTTTTGGAGGTTATTTGGTAGTAGGTTTTGTTTCACTTTGAAAATTATTTGCAGAGTTTTAAATTCTGCAAGATCTCTAAATTTTAGGATTTTGGATTGTAAAAACAGTGTACTCGTATGATCTCTGAAGCCTGCATTATGGATGATTCTTATTGCCCTTTTCTGTAGCTTAAAAAGTGTGTCTACATTATTTTATATGTATTACCCCATATCTCAATGCCATAACTAATATATGGTAATATTAATGTGCAATAAATAATATATAAGGAATCCTGATCTAAGAAATGTTTGGCTTTCCCCATTATGGAAATACTTCTGGCCATTTTGGATTGTATGCTATCAATGTGGGGTTTCCAGCACATCTTGTGATCGATTATTATTCCTAAAAATCTGTATTGGTTAACCCTTTCAATAGGAACCATGTCAATTTTAAGATTTACTTTTGTTTTCATTTCTCGGTTTCCAAAGAGCATTAGTTTTGTCTTTGAAATATTAAGTGACAATTTATTACCATCAAACCAATTTTTTAATTTAATAATTTCTACATATTTGTGTTTCAATCACAAGTTGTTCCAGGTTTTCCCCAGAACATACTATCGTTGTGTCATCAGCAAGGACGATAAATTTCAGTTTTTCAGAGATGAGTTGCAAGTCATTAATGTAAATTAGAAAAAGTTTAGGTCCTAAAACGGACCCTTGTGGAACTCCACAGTGTATCTGTTTGAACAAAGATTTATATTCTATTTGTACATATTGTTGCCTGTTGTTTAAATAAGATTGGAGCCAATTTAGTGCAGTACCTCTTATGCCAATTTTTTTCCAATTTACGAAATAATATGTTGTGGTTAATAGTATCAAACGCCTTTTTTAAGTGAATGAAGATCGCCAGTGTATGTTTCTTTTTATCAATATTATTTGTTATTTCTTCCACTAAATCAATTAAAGCTAAAGTTGTTGATCTATTTTTTCTGAAGCCATACTGGTTCTCACCATCCTCTCACCCAAAATAAAAAATGAATCTCATGTGACACACAAGCACAGAGTGGCAACTGACTGGGGGAGTGATTATTGAATTTTTCATCACAAATTAGTGCAGAAATCAAGCCAATCTCACGCCATTTTATGATGACATCACGAAAAGTAAATAAATCTATGGTTTGTGATACCATCACAAAACATTTTGTGACGGGAGCACAAAATGTGAGGTGACATGGGGGGGTGAGGGGGGTGAGTCTGGTGAGTTATGGTTAGGGGAAAGGAGAGGGTCAGAAATAGTAAAAAAAAAAAGAAAATGTGACTCATTTTGTGATGAGAGCATGAAAAAAAAAAAAATTTCCAGTTGCTGTTACTTTATTTCATTGCTAATTTTTGTGTAAAAATTAATTTTTCAAGGTGTAATGATGTGCATGTCCCTGTGCACAGAGAGTATGCACTGTCGAGCTGCCATGTGAAGCCTTCTGACAAATGCGCCCTCAGAGACTGACCCTGAGATAGACTGATGGCCTGCTCACCCTCAACCTTAATTAGAATACGTAGGTGAATGAATGAATGAATGAATAGACTTGGGACCGGGATTTTCTTGAGTTATGGCACAAATGTTAACTGTCTTCAAGACGGTATTCCAATGCACTGCACCTAGTCACACCTCATTCTTCGAAAAAACACACCCATGGCTGAGCAGATGAGTGCATGTATGATTGGTATGGAAGAAAGTTGATGCCAGGAGTGAAAACTACAATAGATAGACTCATCCACCCATCTTTTCACTGCATGTTAATAAACTGTATCAAATAAATGTAAAAATTAAAAATACATAAAAACGTGTGTGTGTTTCATTTCCATTCATTTTTAATTATATAATGAAGCTGTTTATATAAAATGAAGCTGTATGGAAATAAATGTAGAAATAAAACTGCTCATAATTATTCATTTAGGCATTTTATGTCTTTCCACTTTCAAAAAGTCCCTTCCCTTATTTATTCCTCTTTGTATGGCCTCATTATTTTGCTGTTACTTGTTTCTTTGTATAGTTCCAGTTATTTTCTTATACATTTACATGGTAGTTTCGTGTTTATTTCTGAGACATTTTTCCATCTGATCTCTCACACTCGCACATCAGTGTGCATGTGTTGCCATGCACGTGCACACTGGGAGGAGACTGAGGATTAAACATAAAGCACAATCACTTCTCTGTTCTGTGACATTTTTAATTTTGTATTAATCCCTCCCTGAGCACAGTACATTCATTGATGAGGAGCCCTGGTGTATTTGTGTGACCCTGAAACCTGTTTTACGGCTCTGTCGGTGTTGCTGAGGCGACACGCCTCTTAAACAACTCTCTCTGGGGAAAGTGCACCTGGGTGTGGAGGACAAAGATTTCCTGGCTGCAGCAGATAAATAGTTACCTTGTAGAGGTGGGGATGGACCAGTTCTCTGTCTGGCTGGTTGCCATCTAGGACCTGGGACTGTTCTGTGTTGTGGTGGATGCAGCAACACAAGACCCCAGTGAATGCTCCCAGAGCTGACCTGCTGCTGTCAGTGATGATCAGTGGTGGAGGAGCCAATGAGATGAACTGAACGTGTGCAGTTGAGGTGTTGGTCAGCCACGCCCACAGATCGCACCTTCCTTTTGGCAGAGAGACAGGAGTCTCATCCCTCCCACAAGTGTATAAAAAAGCCTCAGGTACTCACAGCGCCTCACTTTCTGCTCTGCAGCCGAAGCCAAAAGATATCCTCCTGCACTACCACCACCACAGCAGCATCATGTTTGCTTTGAATAGCAGACCTCATAGAGGGTACAGCAGCAGCGCCTCCATGCATGGTGGTGCTGGCAGTGGCAGTGTCAAAATTTCCACTTTTGGTGGTGGTGCTGCTGGTGGCAGTGGCTATGGCAGCAGCTTTGCTTATGGTGGATCCTCTGGTGGTGCCTTCAGTGGTAGTGACATGTCTATTATTGCCAACGAGAAGTCCACCATGCAGAACCTGAATGACCGCCTGGCTTCCTACTTGGCTAAGGTGCACTCTCTGGAGAAGGCCAATGCTGACCTGGAACTCAAGATCAGGCAGTTCCTGGAGAATAAGACTTCCCCCTCTGCTAGAGACTACAGCGCCTACTACGCCATGATTGCTGACTTGCAGGGCAAGGTACGCTAACCACATTTATTCTTAATGGTGTGGTAACCCATTGGGAACCCAGAGGTGCAAATTAGCTTTTCTGAGACTATCAGGGCCCCATAAATCCTTGAAATATTCAACATGTATTTGTCTCTGTGATCTGTAGGGGTGGTGCTCCAACAACTTCTTTTTTTTTTTTTTTTTTTTTTTTACAACTAACATTTTCACTTTGCTAAAAATATGACTCTCACTACTTAAATACTAAAAAAACATAAAGAAAATTTAAATAATTCCTTGAAAAATATTTAACATTTTAAAAAAGTCTATCTCTCTGTGAGAATTGGTGTAGGTTTGGTGTGAAGTTTTTTTGGGTTTTTTTTTAGTATCTAAAATTCTCCAGTTTTTACTCAAAGTTGTTTTCAGTCTAAAGATATTTGTTTAAAAAAAGAAAGAAAAAAAGCTTTTGGCCCAAGAATGTCTTTTGTTTCTTGTGCTAAATTGCCAGTGGGGGCACTGTTTAAAATAGCACAAATAACACATAAACCAAAGTGGCCTATTAAATATAATTATAACTAAATAATGATTGTGGAGCGAGAACTCCTTCAAAGTCTGATCTGACCTTTGTACCGCATTCATATCCATCCAGATGGACTCAACCAAAACATTTCACTTTGTACATCTTCTCTCTTTCATCTGTCAGATCCTGGATGCTACAAGGGTCAATGGGGCCATCTATCTTTCCATCGACAACGCCAAGCTGGCCGCCGAAGACTTCAGGGTGAAGTGAGTGGAAGTACAAGGGCAGTCATTGATAACCTAATGATTTAAACTTTCCAAGAAACAGAACTGATAGTTGTGTCACAGAGTCACCTGTCAATCAAGCAGACACATTCTAAACTTGACTTCATGAGGAAATCTGCCCTTTAGTGGCCATTAGGGGAACTGCAGTGAATTACAGTAAAGTTTTAAATAATGAGCTTTTAAATACAGGTACGAGAACGAACTGGCCATGCGACAGTCGGTGGAGGCTGATATTGCTGGGCTGAGGAGGGTTCTTGATGAGCTAACGATGAACAGAGCTGACCTGGAGATGCAGATCGAGGGGCTGAAGGAGGAGTTGATATTCCTCAAAAAGAACCATGAAGAGGTTAGTGGCTTCTAATATAATTACTTACAGTTATGCCAACTAAGGAGACCATGTTGTCCATGTGTGAAATTCAGGAGCATCCAAAGGTTAAAGGTGGGACAACATAGATGGCTACAGCCCCCCGTGATGCCTTTGATTATTTTTTTTCAGGACCTGCTGGCTTTGAAAACTCAGATGAGTGGACAGGTAAATGTGGAAGTGGACGCAGTACCTCAGCAAAACCTCACACAGGTCATGGAAGAAATGAGAATGCACTACGAGGCCATTGCTGAGAAGAACCGCAAAGACGCAGAGGCCTGGTTCCGGAGCAAGGTAACACACACACATATATATATATATATATATATATATATAAAATCTACCAGGACTCAAATAAGAAAACAGTAGCACAAATACTGTATAATGCCAAATGGAATAAAAGGAGAAGTGAAGTGAAGACGGGAGGAAATAAGGAAAAAATATTTAAAGTATTTCTAATAATTATTGTCATTGAAGAGGAGAAAAAAATAACTGTTGCCACAAAAAATACAAACTGAGATGGAGGACCAGGAACTGTGACATACATTGTTGTCTACAGACAGAAGCCTTGAGCAAGGACATCAGTGTCACCACGGAAACTGTACAGACGTCAAAGACAGAAATCATGGACCTGAGACGAACCCTGCAGAGTCTGGAGATCGAACTGCAGTCACAGCTCAGCATGGTGAGCGCCTCTTACCCATAATGCATCACCTGACATTCACACACAGGTTGTTCCACTCCTCAGGAGCGAGTTCCTGACAGCACAAAACCAGATCTGGACCTTCTCTCCAAATGCCCCCCCGCCCACTACAAGTACGGCCTGCATACAGGACAGGCAGTAAGGGGCCGTCTCAAAGTTAACAGAAACAAAAAGATGATTAAAAACTCTCTGGCTCCACCCCTTTCTCCAGCTCCACCTTCCAACAAATACACAAAGAGATCATTTTAATTTTAATATGTGAAATAATGAAATCTTGCAATGTGTTAAAATCATTTCTTGAAAAATGGCAAAACAGAGCCTCCTTCTGGATAAGATATAGAATTTACTGGAGCTGACACCCAACTGGAGTGGTTGAAATCAGCTGTTTTTGTTTTGTTTTTTGACACATCACATGTTTTAAAAGGGATTGTTAAATCCTTGGACTGCAGCAGCTCTAACTGCAGATTTTCTGTTCCAGGTCAGATGTGATGATTTCACATTATCATGTCAAACCTGACTCTGTAGTTTCTGGGTAAAAACCAAGTGTGACTTTAGACTTCTTTGTCCTCCAGAAAGCTTCTTTAGAAGCCACTTTGCAAGAAACCCAGAACCGGTACAGCATGAAGCTGGCGGGCTTTCAGGCTCAGGTCACTGCTCTGGAGGACCAACTGGTCCAGCTCAGAGCAGACCTGGAGCGCCAGGCAGATGAGTACAAGATGCTGCTGGACGTCAAGTGCCGCCTGGAGCAGGAGATCGGCGAGTACAGGAGGCTGATGGAAGGAGAAGCTGCCATAGGGTGAGACCACAGTGCAAACTCCAGCCACCAGGGGCGCCAGATCACAAAGCAACCTCAGGATGTTTCAATGCATCACTGACGACTGGGAAAATAGATAACTAAATACTGCAATGTTTCATAAAGTAGAGGTAAAAAGTGTCACAATGTTTTTAAAACAAAATTTACGAGACAGAAAATAAAAACATTCCCTTTGCGTTGATATTTTTCGCAAAGTGAACACTGATTTTTTTGTTTTTCTTGAAAAAAAAAGTTGGTAGAATCAAAATTCCAAAATAGATGTTTCGCCACACGAAAGCACAAACCCAACATTTTGAATTAGAAATATATCATATTTAATTTAGGAAAAATTTAGATTTGATTTTGATTGATCTATCACTCAGCTTCCACAGTTTATTAGATGGTACAAAAAATAATAATAATAAAAAAAACTACACAATGCAGAGATCAATCAATCAATCAATTTTTTTTTATATAGCGCCAAATCACAACAAACAGTTGCCCCAAGGTGCTTTATATTGCAAGGCAAGGCCATACAATAATTATGTAAAACCCCAACGGTCAAAACGACCCCCTGTGAGCAAGCACTTGGCTACAGTGGGAAGGAAAAACTCCCTTTTAACAGGAAGAAACCTCCAGCAGAACCAGGCTCAGGGAGGGGCAGTCTTCAGAACAGACAAACAGACAACAACAACAGACAGAACAATCGGAGAGAAAGAGTCTAACCAAATATCGGCATCACTGAAAGCAGCCAAAGATAACGATACGTCTTTGGGATGGTTATGAGTAATTTTTTCTCTAATAGTTAAAATTTTGTTAGCAAAGAAAGTCATGAAGTCATTACTAGTTAAAGTTAATGGAATACTCAGCTCAATAGAGCTCTGATTGTGGATGCAACGTGTATGAGCTTGTATCCATTCACTTCATGTGTTCGCCTGCGTGTGGCGCTGTACCTGACACTGTGTTTGTGTTTGTCCTCCAGCTCCTCCAGGACCACCACCACCACCAAAATTATCAGCATCACTAAGTAAATCAGATGGTGGTAAAGTGGTCAGCAGCAACAAAAGCCCTCAGAGTCACGTGCTGACCAGCAGGACGCCCACCAACACCTCTGACGTGTGCTGCATCCACATTAAAGTTTGCCGAGGTGCTTTAACTCCTAATGTGGTGTGCTGTGTTTTCTATCCAAACCAAAGGAAATGCATAAATGCAAGTTTCACGTTCTGTGAGGAAAAGTTGCAAGTAAAGGTGTTAGGCATTATTTGTGGTTCTTTCTTTTGTTTTTGTTTACACAATGATGAAGAAATGGTTGATTACACAAATACATAAGAAAAGACAACGAAGAGGGAAAAGAAAACAAAAGGGCAACTTAAAGATTACACAATTAAATAACTTTAATTTTATTAAATTACATATATACAGTATATATAATACAAATAATGGATGGTAAGGAGTCCAACATAGAGAAATATTAGATGAAGAAAACTTATATTGGATGAGGCAATTAAATCAGATCAATTAATTTTGTTGTGAACAGCATATGAATGCTTCTAAAACGTCAGTAGCGTGTTTGTATACCTTCTTAGTGTTTTTGGCATCCTTGGAGTTCAATATTTCCACCAGTTCCTCCTCTGTGAACTCAGCAAACCTCGCTGGCAGACAATTTTCTGCTGTTGTTGACGTGTCTGTCAGCTAGTTTCTGACCTTTGTATGCCGCGCTCTGATTGGCTAGCTGTTGGCAGTAAGTTCTAACGCTATTGGTCAGTGGGAACCGATACAATATAACTTTTGGTCCTAGCCTTTTTGGATCCCTTTGGATCAGGGTCGGACTGGGAACAAATTTCGGCCCTGGCATTTTTCCTCTGGACCAGCCCACTATTGGCCCGACGAATCCACCCACAAACACGCACACCCACCCGTCCATACCGAACCCCCAATGAACAAATACTATACACCTAAACACACACTTTCACTGTCATTTCACCTTGATCATAGTACAAAACGCGGACCTGGCGCCACGAGGGGGCGTCCTGATAACATTAAAGGAAATTACATATTTTGACAAAATTACAAGTTTAAATGACTATATATATATATATATGTATATATATATATATATATATATGTATATATATATATATATATATATGTATATATATATATATATATATGTATATATATATATATATATATGTATATATATATATATATATATGTATATATATATATATATATATATATATACGAGGTCTATTAGATAATAAACCAACCCTTTTATTTATTTTTTTTTTAACTATATGGATTTGAATGACGTCCGATTCCACCAATCATGCTTGAACCCTCGTGCGCATGCGTGAGTTTTTTTAATGTGTGTCGGTGACGTCATTTCCCTGTGGGCAGGCCTTGAGTGAGATGTGGTCCCGCCCTCTCGGCTGAATTCCTTTGTTTCACACGCTGCTCGAGATGGTGCGCGTTGCTTTATCCAAAAATTTTCTGGACCTGTGAGGAATATCCGAGTGGACACTATTCGAGAAATTAAGCTGGTTTTCAGTGAAACGTTTAACGGCTGATGAGAGATTATGGGGTGTTTCTGTCGCTGTAAGGACTTCCCACGGAGCAGGACGTCCTGCAGCGCTTCCAGGCGCCGTCGTCGGCCTGTTTCGACCTGAAAACATCCTAATTTAAGGTTTAATTCACCCAGGACGTCGTGAGAGAACAGAGAAGATTCAGAAGAGGCCGGCATGAGGAATTTATGCGGACATTCCACTGTTTAAGGACATTTTTTAATGAAAGACATGCGCGCAAATTCGCCGAGTCGTTTCCGTGACGACTCGATGAATCTGTGTGCACCGCGACAGGAAAAACACCTCCGTGTTGAAAACCATTTGTAAAATTGAGGCGGCTTTTGATGGCTTTCAACAAGTGAGTAACTGAGAAATTGTTTAACAGCTTGGGCATGTTCCAACTTGCCCGTTAGGGTTTCCAACGGAGGTGTTTTTCCTGTCGCGACCCCCCGCGGTCGGGTCCGGCCCTGTTTTTTTGGGGGGGGGGGTGGGCACAAAAGTTGATTCAGTTTTAATTAACGTCGTCACTGAACTCGAACAGGCTTAAAACCCATTAAAAACATTTGATTTTTGTTTTTCATCCAGATTTTAATGTTCAATGGACAAATTTAAATGTGAACTCTAATAAGATAATTATTAAAGGCGTCATATTGTGCAATCAGCCTCCAAACGCCCATAATTCTGTTTTTATAGACATAAATAATATAGCCTTTTATTGTCATTGTACACCTACATACAATGAAATTTGTCTGTATTCAACCCATCCAAATTACAGTTAGACACTTCTCCCAATTTAAGATCAATTTACAGCTTGTTTAATACCTGCTTTTACCAGATTATTAAATGACCCAAACACACACAGATCTGAGGTTTTATTTTAAAAATATACCTGCAATTACATTCATTTAGATTAACTAATCACAGACCCTGTAATTAATTACATTCTTTTTTTTAATAACCTGACAGCACTAATTAAAATACGTATGCTGTGTGTGTGTTTCAGATGGCAAAAGTTCATGCCACGGAATGGGACACCTTTGTCATCATTTGCCTACACGTTATACACTGGTTATGTTTCACTGTGAATTTTGAATACATTTTTGTACTATTTGCTAAAATGTCTCCACTTTTGTGTAACATCAGTTTGATTGTAAAAGTTACCAAGGTTTACTGATTTTAATTAAATGCTAACAGTTTGAAAAGCCATTTAAGCAAAATCTAAAATAAGTTTTACATTTAATGGGGTCATAAATGTAAACAGACAGTAAATCTGGTTGTTCAAAATATCTGAATAATTTACTTCTGGTTTGGTATAAGTCATCCAGCAGAATTATGCACCACAGTACAATAGTTTGTGGTAAAATGTTTCATCTCATTAAAAACCCTAAAGCTTATATAGCCAGAATTGTTGGGAAGGTGTAGTGACACGGACACACAACAGGGGGCGTTAATGAACGGACAATGGATGAGCCAAAAAGTAACAATTTAATGTTGTGAATTGCACAACGGAATACAGACAATAACAATAGAGTACAGTCAATCGTATACAAGGTGACGTGTGGGCAGGCTCGAGGATAGAAGATGTCTGTCCAGAGAAGAGCCGGATCCCACACGGCTTCCACCGCCAGTGGATCTGAAGAACACCGGAGCCACCAAGTCCCGAGTCCCAGGTGGCCACCGTCTCCAGCTGTCAGACCAGGTACTGCTGACAGAAACAGTTAATGGTGGGTGTGTGAAGACACACCCAGTACACTTCCCTTGATCAGTTCCTCCGGGAGGGAGAACCTCCACCTCCAGAAACAGTTTCACCCCTGCAGCTCCTGTCAGTCACTTCCCTGGAAGGAGTGAGAGGCGCAAAACGTCGCACTCCCACTATCCGCCAATCCAGCTTCAGACTGAGTCCACAGGAAAACGGCTGCACACAGAACAATGTTTAGATACAACAAAATTACCGCAGAGAAGGTTACCTCGAGTGGTAGCTGATTTCTCGGCGAGGAGGTGGAGTTGCGGTCCGGCTTTTATGGTGATGAGTTGAATGAGTGACAGCTGGTGCTGATAAGTGACAGCTGTCACTCCCAGTGGCTCCAACGCCCTCTCGTGCTTGAAGCCCGCACTCCAAGCAAGTCGCCATCTGGTGGTGGTGGGCCAGCAGTACCTCCTCTTCAGCGGCCCACACAACAAGAATTCCTTGATGTAATGATGCTATCACTGAAGTGCATAAACCTTTTTGTTTATGTTATATACCGTTTGGTAAAATCTCACTTTAGACATGATTATTCCTGCATCTTTGTAAAGATTCAGCCAGGTGTAGTGTGTAGTGTCTTCTGGAGTGGCAAATCACAAATTAAAAATTCTTAGAAATGAACCATCACTGCACCAAAACATCAATGACAAAATGATTTTTGCTGTGACTCAGCCTGAAACTATACTGTAACTATACAAAAGTCCTTGGGTGGGGGTGCAGGTCTCACGCCCCGGTCATGCATCACATGCACAAGCTCGCCCAGCACACCAAGGAATGCCTAATTAAACACATCTTCCACCTCTGTTGCCTCATCAAGGACCAGTCGGATGTGTTGATCACCCTGGGCCCAGTTCAGCTTCAGCCTCAACATCACTCGAGATGGACAGATTCGCCCACTGGAACAGGCTCCTTTTTCTCTTGCCTGGACAATAATGAAGGTAGAAATGGGAAGTGATTAACAAAAGCAAGTTTTAAAAAAAATTCTATATACACAAACATACAGAATGATCCCCCCCACCAAAAAAAAAAAAAAAAAAACCCCACAAGAATTGTAATAAAATCCTACAAAAAAAAAAAAAAAAAAAAACCCTTCAGTCTCTGATCATTCCCCAGAGTTTGTTATCTTGGTCATTTTGCATAAAAGTTATGTTCTTTCAAAATTACGGTTCAACAAATCAGACCATTTGGAGTATAATTTTGAAAGAACATGAGTGAAATGATAACTGAAACTTTGGGGAAGGTCCAGTAACATTTGCTGGACCTTTGTGGGATTTATTACAATATTTTTTGGGGGGGGGGCACCCTTTATATATGTCGTGTTTGTTAGTTAGCTAGCTCGCTAGTTAGCAATCAGCTAGCTCACTGTGTTTTGTTTGGTTATTTTGTTCTTTTGCTCTGTTGAATATTTTTGCTTTTCATTGGTTTTGGTTTGTTTATTCCCTTGCTGGTTATTTTTCTGTTTGGGTCTGTCTGTCTCTCTTTTTCTTGTCTTTCTCTTGATTCTTGGTGATGTTTCTCTCTCTCTCTCTCTCTCTGGCCATGGCCTTGTTCTGGTGCTTTCTATTCATACCTGTTTCTGATTTGCTGATTACCACCTGGTTATATAAGCTCACTGGGTGTGTTAATCCCTTGCCAGTTTGTCATGCCCTGTGCATTCATACCAGCTCTGTTCCTGCATTCTCCTGCCTGCCTCATAGTGTGCACCTGACCACCAGCCTGTTGTCTCAACCACGCTGTTTGCCTGATGTTTTTTGTACTGCTTTTTCTGGACTGCTTACCTTTGCTATCCACCTCAGTAAAGCCTTCATGACATTGTGCCATTCCCCAACCTTTGATATTCTTCTCTGAGGAGCTCAGTATGGAAAATGGGCTTGTGATCTGGGTGCCAGTCTTGGGGCAGGACCACTCACTGGCCACTTTATTAGGTACATCTTGCTAGTGTCAGGTTGGACCCCCTTTTGACTTCAGAATTGCTTTAATTCTTCATGGCATATAGATTCAACAAGGTGTTTGACACATTCCTCAGAGATGTTGGTCCATATTGACATGATGGCATCATGCAGTTGCCCATTCAACCAGTCTGTCCATTCAACTCTGACATCAAAAAGGCATTTTTATTCACATAACTGCCGCTCACTGGAATAACACCATTCTCTGTAAACCCTAACGAAGGTTGTGTGTGAAAAGTGTTGTGTGAAAGTGTAGTGACACGGACCCACAACAGGGGGCATAATGAACGGTCAATGGAAATAAAGAGTAACACTTTTAATGTTGTGAAATGTGCACAACGGATACAGATACAATTCAATACTACAGTCAATTAGTATAGTTGGTGTCGTGTGGGCAGGCTCGAGGATAGGAGACGCCTGTCCAGATAAGAGTCGGGACCCACACGATTTCCACCGCCAATGGATCTGGAACACACCAGAGCCGCCAAGTCCCGAGTCACCAGGTGACCACCGTCTCCAGCTGTCAGATCCGGTACTGCTGGCAGGAAGCAGAAACAGTCAAGGGTGGGTGTGTGCACACACCCAGCAAACAGTCAGCAGAGTTCTGATAGTGAAGGGAGAAAAACATCACCTCCCACTTCTCACAATATCACAGTCGTGCAGATCCTGATTTCACTTAACAGCTGAGGAGTGGAAACGCCAACTCCTCCTGACCAGCAAGTGTACTGAAACGTCTGCAAACTCAGAATATAAAGTACAGCTTTTCGAGCTTAGCAGCAAAGTACGTTGCAACAATAAGCTTAGCTGAAACAGACAAAGACGGCTGAGAGTTTACCTGAGTACCTGATTTCTCGGCAGGGGTGTGGTGTCTGCTCCAGGCTTTTATGGATGGCTAGATGAGATGATGAAGGACAGCTGTCAGGGTCCCTGGCGGCGAACTGCGCCCTCTGGTGCCTGAAGCCCGTCTACAGGCAGAGCGCCCTCTGGTGTTGGCCAGCAGTACCTCAACTTCGGGCGGCCCACACAACAAAAAGTAGATCAGCAGTTTCTGAAAAACTCAAACCAACTCATTTATGCCACATTCAAAGTCACTTGAATCCCTTTTTTCCCCATTCCAATGCTTGGTTTGTACTTCAGCAAGTCTTCTTTGTTATTTTTATTATTATAATTTCTCAATACTTATTTGAGTCCAAGACTGAGTCAAGACAGCATAGAATTGCTTTCAATTCTTAGATGAGACTAAGTGAAAAGTGGTCTACAATGCAAATACATGCACTTTTTATCAGACATGATCTGAGCTTGGAATTCAGTCATTTTCCTTCATATCTTTTAGTAAGAAGCAACATGCCCAGTGTCTTAGTGGTTAGCACTGTTGACTCACAGTGAGAAGGTCCTGGGTTTGCTTACCACCTGGTCCTTTCTGTGTGGAGTTTGCATGTTCTACCCGAGTTTGTGTGGGTTTCCTCCGGGTGCTCCGGCTTCCTCCCTCTTCTAAAAGAATGCAGGATAGATGAATTATTGGCTTTAAAATGTCTGCAAGTGTCTATTGTGTATGACAAAGGGATTGTAGGAAGTGATCATTATCCAGTTATGTGTAGGCTGGATGTTATCACTCCATGTTGAGGATGGTAATGGAAGATGGGTCTTCTGAAAAGCAAAGTGGGGCAAATGTATGGAAGTGCGTGACACGCATGTCAGCTTAGTGCAAGAGGAAGATGATGTCGAGAAATTTGAACTGTGACAGAGCATAGATTTGGCAGCAATGACTGCTAAGAGTGCAGGTAGACGTATGAGGAAAGCTGTTCCTTGGAGGAATGATGAGTGTGACAAGACAATTAAGAACAGAAATTGAGCTTTTAGATTGCTATAAAGGACTCATAATTACCAGCAGCAGATTGAGTGTGAGCACTTACAGGCAGTAGTGAGGAGAACTTTAAGACAAACAAAAAGGACCTACTGGAGGGATTATTGTGGCGCCATTGGAAATATCACTTCTGTAGATGAAATATGGGGGATGATCAAGAGGATGGAAGGTAATAGGAGAGAGCGGCGCTACTCTGTCCTTACTGATGGAGGACAGGTGAGAATATCAAATACAGAACCAACAGAAATGATGGTGAGAACTCTGAGCACAGTGAACAGTTCTTGTCATCTATCTGAAGAGGAGAAAAGGGGCAGAGCAGAAACAAGGGTGGTGGGGGGTATTCTGAGGTTAGTCAAACAAAGGGAAAGCTTCAAGATAAGTATAATGTTCCATTGACTCTGGTGGAGTTAAAGGCTGCACTGGCTACATAGGAAGTCAGCGCCTGGAAAGGATGAAGTCTGTTATTCCATGTTAAGACACTTAAGAGATGAAGGACTTCAGAAGCTTTTAAATTTGTATAATAAGGTGTGGGAAGAAGGCAAGATTCCTTCAGGGTAGACAGGCAGTGACTGTCTCCATCAGGAAACCAGGGAAAGATGCTAGTAACCCAGTAAACTGCAGACCAACGGCTTTAACATCTCATGTTGGTAAATTAATGGGAAGATTGGTTAATGGAAAAATAGTACACTTAAATGAGGAAAGGGAGCAGTTAACAGACTGGTGGCAATATTTTTAGACGTAGAGAAATCTTATGACATGCTTTGGGTGGAGGGCCTTTTAATCAAGATGGATATGAAGGGACTAGGAGGAAATATGTTTAACCGGGTAATGGACTTCTTGAAGGGGAGAAGTATTCAGGTTAAGATAGGATCTGAAATATCAAGGCAAAGTCTGGTAGAAAATGGAACCCCTCAAGGAAGTGTGATAGGTCTTTTATTGTTTCATATTATGATAAATGATCTTTTCTAAAATATTCCTTTAGGTATTGGTAAATCATTATTTGCAGATGATGGAAGGTTATGGAAAAGAGGGAATACTATTAAATTTATTGTGAGAAAGTTACAAGAAGGAAGTGGGGCTTTAGGTTCTCTGTTGAGAAAACTAAGAGTACATGTTCTTTACAAGGAAGAAAATTGGAGAAAATATAAAACTGAGGCCGTGTAGTAAGAATTTGGACAGAGTGTCAAGTTTTAAGTTCTTGGGAGTTTTTTTATTCAAGACCTAAATGGAGGGATCATATGATGAAAGTGGTTGATGAAAAAGTGACGAACATAATTAGGTGTCTTACTGGAACGCAGTGAAGGGCAGATATGGCATCCTTAAAGCAGGTTTATGTGTATTTGATAAGATCAAGAATGGAGTATGGAAGCTTGGTGTATGGATCTGCCTCCAAGACAGTTTTGTTTTGGTTGGATCAACTAGCTAAAACTCTCAGGATCTGTAGAGGAGCAGTGCATTCATCTCCTGTGTGTTCTGCAGATTGAAACAGGAGAAATGCCACTTAGCTTGTGTCAAAAGCAACTTGGCAGCAATGCCACCTGCTGAAGGATGCCAGCTGCCGTTAAATGCAAGAAGAAGCAGCTATCAGCATGAAGAGGATGTGCAGGAAGCCACGCCCACATGGCGGGTTTCAGATGCAGTAAAGTGGCAGCTTGCGGTTGTTCTGTTCATCTTGGTGATGATGATGATGATTTGGCGTTAGTTTGGGAGCGCTGATGGCAGTGAACTTGGTGCATTGTCTCCGGAAAGGTTTACGGCTCCACGATAACACGGCGCTCACCGGAGTGGCTAACGTGCGCGTTAACAGCTGGAAGTGCCGATCAAGAACCTAGAAGCTGCTGTAGAAGTTTGTCAGGGAGCCAGTGATGACGCACAGAGTGACGACTGAACCAACCAGCAGCCACACAAACTTTTATATTTATTATATGTTTTTATCAGAGTCGTGTTTGTTAAATAGTGATGTTGGAGGTACTTTTGGTTTTCAGACCTTCACTATGCATAGAGGGAGAAGAGCAGCTTTACACATTTAGCTTTACTACCTACAGCCATGGAAATGGCCATAAGTTTCCAGCAGCTCTTGTTTTTTTTTTTTTTTTTTTTTTTTTTTTTATTTCTCCTGTGAACCAGCTTTGCTGTGTAAGTTACTGTTGTCATCTCAGCGGTGATAAAAGATATGAAAGTCGTGGTGATGCGCTGAACATAGCTCACTGATCCTGCTTTCTGCTGCACCCCTCTGATTACGTCCTCAGACCTGTTGTGTGTGTGTGTGTGTGTGTGTATATGTGTGTGTGTGTGTATGTGTGTGTGTGTGTGTGTATGTGTGTGTGTGTGTGTATGTGTGTGTGTGTGTGTGTGTATACGCGTGCCATCATGTGGGACACTGATGTACTTGTGGACCGTCGTTCTGATGGGACATTGGGTGTCTCTGCTGCTCCCTCAGGTTCTTGCTGGAGGCTTTGGAGGACTTGGACAGCACTCTCAAGAAGCTCAAATCGAGGTTGTTTGTAGTGCAAGGACAGCCTACGGATGTCTTTCTCAGACTTTATATAAAAAAAAGAGGCATTAGCCACTTTACTTTTCAAGATGGTGCCTGGAAACACGCATTTTTCATCATATATTTGCATATATATATATATATATATTTTTTAATGTTAAATATTGTCAATGACGCACAACTTGACTTGAGTTGCCTGAAGACAAAGACCCTCTGAAGTCATACCTTCTTACAACATGCAAAGCGTGCTGCTTACCGGGGAGTCAACCGAGTACTGTCCAGATTGGCCGAGTCCAGTCGGATATGGTTGGAATAAGTTGGAGAGCCAGTGGCAGGTTTTCTGGACAACTCTCAGAGTTGTCTCAGAGTGTTGTCTCAGAGTGATGCTGAAAAACTAATTCATGCATTTATTTCCTCTAGGCTGGACTATTGTAATTCATTATTATCAGGTTGTCCTAAAAGTTCCCTAAAAAGCCTTCAGTTAATTCAAAATGCTGCAGCTAGAGTACTGACGGGGACTAGAAGGAGAGAGCATATCTCACCTATATTGGCCTCTCTTCATTGGCTTCCTGTTAATTCTAGAATAGAATTTAAAATTCTTCTTCTTACTTATAAGGTTTTGAATAATCAGGTCCCATCTTATCTTAGGGACCTCGTAGTACCATATCACCCCAATAGAGCGCTTCGCTCTCAGACTGCAGGCTTACTTGTAGTTCCTAGGGTTTGTAAGAGTAGAATGGGAGGCAGAGCCTTCAGCTTTCAGGCTCCTCTCCTGTGGAACCAGCTCCCAATTCAGATCAGGGAGACAGACACCCTCTCTGCTTTTAAGATTAGGCTTAAAACTTTCCTTTTTGCTAAAGCTTATAGTTAGGGCTGGATCAGGTGACCCTGAACCATCCCTTAGTTATGCTGCTATAGACGTAGACTGCTGGGGGGTTCCCATGATGCACTATTTCTTTCTCTTTTTGCTCTGTATGCACCACTCTGCATTTAATCATTAGTGATCGATCTCTGCTCCCCTCCACAGCATGTCTTTTTCCTGGTTCTCTCCCTCAGCCCCAACCAGTCCCAGCAGAAGACTGCCCCTCCCTGAGCCTGGTTCTGCTGGAGGTTTCTTCCTGTTAAAAGGGAGTTTTTCCTTCCCACTGTAGCCAAGTGCTTGCTCACAGGGGGTCGTTTTGACCGTTGGGGTTTTACATAATTATTGTATGGCCTTGCCTTACAATATAAAGCGCCTTGGGGCAACTGTTTGTTGTGATTTGGCGCTATATAAAAAAAATTGATTGATTGATTGATTGAACTCTTCCACCTATAACTGAAAGCTGCCAATAGTTGACCAAATGTAAATGCAAAAGGCTTTGCAGTGGAAAATACAAGTGGTACAACTTTGGGCTGAGTTGTGCAGCATGATGTAGCTGAAAATATTAAGTACAGACTTTATGTACCACACTGTAATGTCCTCTGTACTTACCTCAGATAGAAGGCAACTACGTTTCTAATAATATGCAATTTTGATAGACTTGGAGGCCTCATTTAATGTCATCTAGTGTCAAGGAAATAATATGTAACCATGTTTTGTAAAAGTTTGTGAGTTTCTGTCAATGTACAACAATATAAAATAGGCTCACTGCACAAGAAACATTACTTTTAAAAATGATGATGACTCTAACTGTATCTTAAAATTTGTGTTTAGTAGCATCACACTCACTTACACTTGCTTACAATGTGTTTTATTTGTGCAAAAAGGTTGTATTTCTGGGGGCCATATAACAGGCACCATAAAAAATGACATGTGGCTAAGAGCTTTTTCTTCTCATTAGTATTTATACCAAATTTGGTCTTTGTATCATCAAGTGAACAATTCTTACACTGCACTATCTGCTGCACTAGAAAAAAGTGTAGTGATATTTTTCACATAGATATTATTTTTTATGTTTAGTTTTGTTGTGTGCTGCTCGTGGCACAGGTGAGAAATAGGTAGTGAATTTGTTCTCAAGGTGAGCGTGGAGCCGCAACATGAAACACATCTGGGAGGTGCTCTCAGGTGAAGAACAGATCAGCCCACCACACCCACAATGCATCAGTTCAAAAAAAAAAAAAAAAACAACACAGCTCCCATCAAAAACTCTGCAGATATCCGAAGTAAGTCATTGTACACATACAGTTTAACGAAATTTGTTTCCTGCATTTAACCATCCTAATTACAGTTAGACACAATCCAACCACTAGGGGCAGTGGGCAGCCACAGTCCGGCACCCAGGGACCAACTCCAGATCTACAGACGCTGCTTTGGTCAGGGGCTGAGAAAGGAGCAGAACCTAAATAATCATGTTTTTTGATTGTGGGAGGAAACCCATGCAAACACGGGGAGAACATGCAAACTCCACACAGAAAGGACAGGAAGTGATTTCATGACCTTCTTGCTGTGAGGCACCAGTACTGACCACTAAGCCCCCGTGCCACCTCGCCCAGAACCGCAACAAATGCTGCTTTTACCCCGATGAAACACAATCACGTATGAAGCTGTACTCAGTAGGACTACCCCGTTTAAAAGATGTTTGAACATGATTGAAGCTGTTAAGACTATGAACACCGGGAAGTCACATTAATGCCGATTTGGCGAAATGGGTGGAAAATGAAATGGTGAAATTTTCAAGCTGCTCAAACATTTCACCCAATTTCAAAACTGGTGTTAATGATGACAGTAACTACTGCATATACCATGTTTGTTCAATTGACAAAATGCTTCGAAACACTTCGAAACATTTTCTGTTCAGAATTAAACGGGAAGAAACGGTGCTCTGTGGAATACGAGGTCTGTTAGAAAAGTATCAGACCTTTTTTAAAAAAAAAAAAAAACCTGATGGATTTGAATCATGTGTGCTTGCATGAACCAACCTTGAACCTTCGTGTGCATGCGTGATTTTTTTCACGCCTGTCGGTTGCGTCATTTGCCTGTGAGCAGGCTTTGTGTGAGCACTGGTCCTCCCCCCTCGTTGGATTTTCATTGCAAGGAAAGGATCAAATTTTTCCAGAAACTGTGAGAGACAGCCAGATGGAAACCATTGGGAAGATTCAGACGGCTTTCGGTGACGATCCTATGGGCATCACACAGATTAAGGAGTGTTACAACCAGTTTAAAGTGCACAATGGCGGAGGCCATCGACAGGCTGAAACGACCACGTCATTTCCAAAGTGAACGCTGTGTTGATCCGGGACGTCGTGTGACTACCAGAGAAATTGCAGAAGAGGTGGACATCAGCACTTTTTCGGCACATTCCACTGTGAAAGAAGATTTTGTAATGAAAGACATGCGGAGGGTTCGCGTGTCGGGATGGAGCCACTAATGGTGCAGAACAAAAAGCACCTCCGTGTTGCAAGTCTCACAGGACATGTTGTGACATGTCCAGCTCTTACACAATTTCTCAGATACTCACTCGACTGAAAAGCCACCGAAAGCTGTCTGAATCTTCCGAATGGTTTCCACCTGGCTGTCTCTCACAGTTTCTGGAAAAATTTGATTCAGCGCTGCTCCAATCGTTCAGACATTTTCCTCGCAATGAAAATCAGACGAGGGGGGAGGACCAGTGCTCACTCAAAGCCTGTTCACAGACGAATGACGCAACCGACAGGCGTGAAAAAAATCACGCATGCGCACGAAGGTTCAAGGTTGGCTCATGCAGCACACGTGATTCAAATCCATCAGGTTTTTTTTTTTTTAAAATAAGGGCTGATACTTTTCTAACAGACCTCGTAGATGCATAACAAAACCTGTTCCAGAATAATCAGCTATTGGCATCACTCAGCGTTAGCCAGTTCCCAAACGCTTATTGAGTGTTGTTAGAAGGAAAGGTGATGTAACACAGTGGTAAACATACCACTGTCCCAGCTTTTTTGAAACATGTTGCAGGCATCCATTTAAAAAATGAGCAAATATTTGCACAAAAACAAAGTCGATCAGTTTAAACATTAAATATCTTGTATTTGTGGTGTATTCAATTGAATATACAGTGGGGAAAATAAGTATTTGACCCGTCAGTTTTGCAGGTTTTCCCACCTACAAAGAATGTAGAGGTCTAATTTTTTATCGTAGGTACACTTCAACTGTAAGAGACAGAATCTAAAAAAAAATCCAGTAAATCACATTTTATGATTTTTAAATAATTAATTTGCATTTTATTCCATAAAATAAGTATTTGACCCCCTTAACAATTGGTACAGAAACATTTGTCTGCTATTACAGAGGTCTAACGTTTCCTGTCCTTCTTGACCAAGTTTTCACACACTGCAGCAGGGATTTTGGTCCACTCCTCCATACAGATCTTCTCCAAATCTTTTGGAGTTTCAGCTCCCTCCAAAGATTTTCTATTGAGTTCAGGTCTGGAGACTGGCCAGGCCACTCCAGGACCTTGAAATGCTTCTTATGGAGCCCCTCCTTAGTTGTCCTGGCTGTGTGTTTGGGGTCATTGTCATGCTGGAAGACCCAGCCATGACCCATCTTCAATGCTCTTCCTGAGGGAAGGAGGTTATTTGCCAAAATCTCGCAATACATGACCCCATCCATCTCCCTTCAATACGGTGCGGTCATCCTGTCCCCTTTGCAGAAGAGCACCCCCAGAGTATGATGTTTCCACCCCCATGCTTCACGTTTGGGATGGTTTTCTTGGGGTTGTTCTCATCCTCTAAACATGGTAAGTGGAGTTGATTCAAAAAAGCTCTATTTTGGTCTCATCTGACCACATGACCTTCTCCCACGCCTCCTTTGGTTAATCCAGATGGTCACTGGTGAACTTCAAACGGGCCTGGACATGTGCTGGCTTGAGCAGAGGGACCTTGCTGCCCTGCAGGATTTTAAACCGCGACAGCATCATGTGTTACTAATGTAATCTTTGAGACTGTGGTCCCAGCTCTCTTCAGGTCATTGACCAGGTCCTCCTGTGTAGTTCTGAGCTTTCTCAGAATCATCCTTACCCCACAAAGTGAGATCTTGCATGGAATCCCAGACCAAGGGAGATTGACAATCATCTTGTGTATCTTCCACTTTCTAAGAAAGAATCATAACAGTTGTCTTCTACCAAGCTGCTTACCTGTTGTCCTACAGTCCATCCCAGCCTTGTGCAGGTCTACAGTTTTGTCCCTGGTGTCCTTAGACAGCTCTTTGGTCTTGGCTATGGTGGACAGGTTGGAGTGTGATTGATTGAGTGTGTGAACAGGTGTCTTTTATACAGGTAATAAGTTCAAACAGGTGCAATTAATAAAGGTGCAAGCTAGAGTGCAGAATAAGAGGGCTTCTTAAAGAAAAATTAACAGGTCTGTGACAGCTAGAATTCTTGCTGGTTGGTAGGCTGTCAAATACTTATTTTTTGCAATAAAATTCAAATTAATTATTTAAAAATCATACAATGTGATTTTCTGAATTTTATTTTTAGATTCTGTGTCTCACAGTTGAAGTGTACCACGATAAAAATTACAGACCTCTCCATTCTTTGTAGGTGGGAAAGCCTGCAATACTGACAGGGGGTCAAATACTTATTTTCCCCACTGTAGGTTGAAGAGGATTTGCAAATCATTGTATTCTGTTTTTATTTACATTTTACACAGCGTCCCAACTTCATTGGAACTGGGGTTGTATAAAGTGAAAATATCAGGTATCTCAAGCTGTATCAAGTAATGCACTAATTTTGAAGGTTTTAATTTTTGGGACACACATGCTGCAGTCCATTATGGGTAAAATTACACAAAAGGAGAAATGCATTGAGACGCTCTGATCAGGCTGCACTTTAACCTCTCCACACGGACAACAGCATTAAACCCTTTGTATATTCAAATCAAATCAATTTTATTTATATCGCACCAAATCACAACAAACAGTTGCCCCAAGGCGCTTTATATTGTAAGGCAAGGCCATACAATAATTACGTAAAAACCCCAACGGTCAAAACGACCCCCTGTGAGCAAGCACTTGGCGACAGTGGGAAGGAAAAACTCCCTTTTAACAGGAAGAAACCTCCAGCAGAACCAGGCTCAGGGAGGGGCAGTCTTCTGCTGGGACTGGTTGGGGCTGAGGGAGAGAACCAGGAAAAAGACATGCTGTGCAGGGGAGCAGAGATCAATCACTAATGATTAAATGCAGAGTGGTGCATACAGAGCAAAAAAGAGAAAGAAACACTCAGTGCATCATGGGAACCCCCCAGCAGTCTAAGTCTATAGCAGCATAACTAAGGGATGGTTCAGGGTCACCTGATCCAGCCCTAACTATAAGCTTTAGCAAAAAGGAAAGTTTTAAGCCTAATCTTAAAAGTAGAGAGGGTGTCTGTCTCCCTGATCTGAATTGGGAGCTGGTTCCACAGGAGAGGAGCCTGAAAGCTGAAGGCTCTGCCTCCCATTCTACTCTTACAAACCCTAGGAACTACAAGTAAGCCTGCAGTCTGAGAGTGAAGCGCTCTATTGGGGTGATATGGTACTATGAGGTCCCTAAGATAAGATGGGACCTGATTATTCAAAGCCTTATAAGTAAGAAGAAGAATTTTAAATTCTATTCTAGAATTAACAGGAAGCCAATGAAGAGAGGCCAATATGGGTGAGATATGCTCTCTCCTTCTAGTCCCTGTTAGTACTCTAGCTGCAGCATTTTGAATTAACTGAAGGCTTTTCAGGGAACTTTTATTATATTGTGCCTTAAACTGGGTTTACAGACGTTGTTAAAACCAATAGCTGATATTTTCACTTTATAAAACCCAGACGTGATGTTAATTTAAATAACTAGAATTAGTTTGGTTAAAATTTTAACCATAAGTTAAAACTGTATGCCTGTTGATGACTTGTGTGATATACCAGCGAATAAAGAGAAATTATGTTTTTTCACTCTCTCTCTTTCTTTCTCTCCTGTAACCAGCTCTATCCGAGGATAGAGCTGTCTGTCTGCTGAAAAACATTTAACAGGTAGGTACTAAAGTCTTTGATTTCAGACTTCACAAATGTTCTCCATCACTCTTGCAGATATTCTTCGGTCACAAATCACTCCTGCCACCTTTCTTCACCCACTCCACCCTGCCTGCACTATCTTTTTTACCTCTCTACCACACGCTCCAATACTTTGGATAGTTCACCCCAAGTATTTAAACTCATCGACTTTCACCACCTCTACTCCTGTTAACCACAATATTCTACCAGGCTCCCTCTCATTCACACACATGTATTCAGTTTCGCTCCTACTGACTTTCATTCATCTTCTCTCCACCTGTATGTCCACTTCTCCAAGTGCTCTCTATGTTCACTATAGACTAGACCACTTGCCACCATTTTTTCAGAAAGCGGCATTTTTGAGTAAAAGTTGGTATCCACTCTTTTTGGATGGAATAAACTCTACTGAATCTTGGAAAAAGCTCAAATTTAAAAAATTTCATTGGAAAAAGATACTTAGAAAAATGAATAGGCCCAATTTCATAGGATTTCAATGTTTCAGCTGACACCCCTTGCTAATGATGTCCAGCATGTGCAATATGATCTTATATTATATGGCTGCAACTGGGGATGGGTATTGTTAAGATTTTATTGATATCTATACCATTATTGATTCCGCTTTTTGATCTGATTCCTTATCGATCCCTCTTGTGAATCTTCTGTGTACTCAAAGTAGGCTTTACAGGTTTTCTATATCATCATTTTACTGAGTCTTAAAGTAAGTAAATGTGAAATTGGTTACTGGTGTTGGGAAAGTGTAGTGACACGGACCCACAACAGGGGGCGTAAATGAACGGACAATGAAAGAGTCGAATATGAACACTTTACTGTTGTGAAAGAACACAACCAAAACACAGCGGATTACAGAATTTGTGAAAACAGTCAATCCACAAAGGTGACGTGTGGGCAGGCTCGAGGATAGAAGACGTCTGTCCTGAGAAGAACCGGAACCACACGATTTCCTCCACCACCGAACCTGGAGAATACTGGAGCCGCCAAGTCCCGAGTCCCCAGGTGGCCACCGTCTCCGAATGTCAGATCTGGTACTGCTGGCGAGGAGCAAAAACAATAAGATGTGGGTGCGTGCACACCCAGTAACAACAATGGTGGAGAATCCACCTCCACCTCTCACACACTCGTGCAGCTCCTGTCTTGAACACTTATCTGGCTGGGGTGTGAAGTGAAGTCGTCGCTGATTACGCCAACCTCACTGATAAGGCACACCACAGGAAAGCAGCTGCAAAATGAATTCAGACTAAGACACAGTTAGATTCTGGCTGAGGATATTACCTTCACAGGTAGATGATATCTCGGCAACGAGGTGGAGATGACGTCCGGTTTTTATGGAGTGGAATGATGAAGTGTAGATGGGTGACAGCTGTCATGAGATAATGAGTGACAGCTGTCACCCCCGGCTGTGTCCGTGGTGGCGGCACCCTCTCGTGCCTGAAGCCCGCACTTCAGGCAGGGCGCCCTCTGGTGGTGGGCCAGCAGTACCTCCTCTTCTGGCGGCCCACACAACAACTGGATCCTTAAACTCTGGACATAATAAACTCTACATGGTGGATCCTTGATCTCTGGACATAAATAGAAATTAACAAAATCTTTAGTTTTTGTCAAAAGCATTTCCTTTCAGACATTATTGGCATGAATATCTTTCCATACATCTGAGCTGAGCTCAGCTGGCTGCGCTGCACGTCGGGATGTAATTCCGAATGCAGGACATCTCATTTTGGGAGGAAAAAAATGTTTTAGTCGATTGCAGTGTATTGTCTCTATTACAGCGTTTGTATTTCTATTTAAAACGTCTTTAAAGTGTCTTACAGCATCTTTCTATTTAAAGCAGTAATTTGTTTTGAAGTTATTAATTCTGACTGGACTCTGTTTTGGCAGAGAGTCACGCAGCATTTGGTGCTGTGCAAACGGAATGGAGGACAATTCTTGTTTCTTGACTGCAACAAGACAAGAGTCCCAGTTAGTGACTTTAATCCACACAAAAGTGACTCACGATATTGAAATATTTTAATGGTTTTGAGAGGGCTTAAGAAGTGGACTTGCTGCTTCTGAAGAGTTATTATTACTATTAATGCTGCTGTTGTTGCTTTTATTATTAATATATAAATAAAAATACAATTTTTAACACATTTGACTCTTTTACAACAACAAACGTTGAACCATTAATTATTATACAGAAAACAAATGCACACAAATGTGCTAAGATGTGAACAACTTAATGCTAACTTTAACATTGAAAATGCCATAGACATCCTAAACACGTAAGCATCGGTCCCGTTTTTAAGTTATAAACTACATCTATCAACTGTTTCAGCAGACCATAACAGGTCAGTTTAACATAAAAAGGTAAATATTACTGTCAGATGCTTTGCTTCGGAAGCGGCAAGGGGGAAGCGGAGATTGCTACGTCACACTCTGGCTGTTTCCTTAACCTGAAAAAACTTGAGCGATCGCCATCTTAAATTTGCATCACCTGAACCACAAAAAAGCTTTAAAAAACAGCAGTACAACGATTCTCCCATCATCCTGCTGGAAGAAGCTTTTTTCAGCTACTTTTCGGAGTGACGCTGACCGAGGGAGGACAGACGACTTGGTGGGATATCGATCGAACCGCGACAGAAAGTTGGATTGGGTTGAACTTTGAACGTGTCAGCCTGCCGACAATCGGCAATGTGTGCTCCCATCAGAAGCGTCGCTTTAGCTCGGCTTTTGACGCGAGGCTTCTGATGCCTCTAAAAAGCAACGCGTCTCATTGAAAATAATGCTTTTTAGACCGATTCCTGACGCCTCTGACGCTTCCGACGCGTTCAGTGTGAAAGGCCCATAACAGTTTCTTTCCCCCTGAATAACTTCTCCCTGGGAAGATATCCTAGGATGTCTTACCCCCTCACCCTGGATAACACCCCCCCCCCCCCAAAAAAAATCTTGTAAAACATGTTTGTCAGTATGTTTGTTTGCAATTGTTGCATTTTTCTCCTTTAACTCGCTGTGCAGCACACAGTTTACATTGCAAACTCTTGCAACTTCACATATAGCAGCCCTAGTAAGATACCTTTCAGTACACAAAAGGATCAAGGTCAAAGGTCAAGGTCACAGGAAGGTTAAACACTAAATTCCACTGAACAACTTTCCTGGTGACAATTTGTGAAATTTTGCCTCCAAATTTGCCATGAACATAGTCATAGGCCTTGCCCGTAAGCTATTACCTGGGATAAGTGATTGACTTTGACCTTCAGGGTTTTGCTTTATGTCAAATGTCACCTAAATTAGTTCAAACTTCAGATTACAGTAAAACATGTAATACACCAAATTAATAATATTTTATGATTACATCAGTACTAGCAGAATGTAGTTATATGATTACAAATAGATAAAACTTTAATTATAAGTAAAATGTTCATTACAGCAAACTATTGCTATCATACTGGGTGTTGAAAAACTTACATAAATGTGTTGTTTGCTTATGATCATACTGTCAGTGTAATAAGAAGTAAAGTGATTTTTGCAGGGTGGAGAAGAATCTGTTCCAGGGACATTGTTCTTTTGAATACATTTGATCTTCACTTATTGTGGCCTCACTTGCTGTGTAGTTCAACACTAGTTGGGACTCTAAAGTTTGACTCATTCTTCATGTTACTAAAACTTGAAACCACTTTGCTGTAATATTTAGTGGATAAAAATGATTTGAACACATCTTTATTCATTCTTCCCTACTGTCAAGTTGCTTGTCCAGTGAGAATCACACGGTTTCAAATAATCATATTTGATAATTTCATGCTACATTTATATTATTCTGTTGATTCCTATCTGACACTCTTCATATTTATCACCTAGTTTGTGCAAAAGAGGTTTGAGAAAGGTGGCAGACATAATAGGCCCCTCATTTTCATTATGTTTCTTAAACATATGTTTCTTTCCATACTATTGTGTGTATGTGCGCTATATTTATTTATTAACTTGTTTAAATATATATGTCTTAAAGGTGAAAAGAAGCGAATTTCTATAATTTCATGTTCGATTCTAAAATATTTTTTAGGTCTGTTATGATGAATATTTCACAATAAAGAAGACGTCCGTATTCAGAGTAACTACGCTGTGACGTCACTACGCTGTGACGTCACTGGGTTGGTCCCGGCGAGCATGATGGCGGCGTCCATGAGTGCATCTCGTCGGCCGTCCAGCGGGCACTTTTGCGTCGCTGCACAAATAGTTTTTAGAAACACAAAAGTGGCGTACATTTTCATAGAATGCCAGTGAAGAACAAGAATGTGTTGAAAGCCTGGATTGTTGCTCTGAAGCGTAAAGATCCGCCACTAAACCAGAACGCCCGCGTGTGCAGTGAACACTTTGTTTGCAGAAACAGGGAATCTGCTGAGCGCGAGGACAGCTTACTTGAAACCAGAAGCTGTACCCTCTGTGTTTGATTTTGTGTCATACAACATACCATGTACAGACATTCTTAGCCGAGGTGGTGAAGAAGCGAGTCGGCAGCGAGTAGAGCGGAGCGTCAGCAGGTTGCAGGTAAAGGCCAGTAAATGCTGTAAAATCCAGTAAATCCTGAATAGGACCTTCTCAAGAATTTTATTAACATGTGGGGATTGGAATGAAAAGAATATCCCAATCTGAAGGTAAAATGTGATTAAAAAAAAAAGATGGAGAAAGACTAAAAATAAAATTTACCTCCCACCAGGCTTTGGAAAAAACCAACAACAATCATTAGCATTGCATATAAAGTTAACAGAAAAAAAAAAGTATCACTATTAGTTCTAGCCCATCATCTTTAAAGATTGTTTATTATCATATTTTAGCTCCTTTAATTAGGATTAGTGTAATAAGCTTAACAACGGATATAAACATATTAATCAGTTATATCTTGAGTATGGAAATGAAAAAAGCTCATTTATATTCTAGGACAAACAAGCGGTGGAAAAGATGCTGGGTTCTGGAACCATCTCCACAGAGCCTTCTGCAGCTGCTGAACTTACACTATGTTTTTAACAGTAAAAAGATCACAATTTGTTTTGATGTTTTTTAAACAACTATGATAGTTTCCAATATGAACATTTGCACATTTATTTTATATTGAACTGGCATTACTATTATTATTTTTAAGTATAAATGTTATGGAAATATACAGACAAATTCAGATGTTATTTTTAGTTTCTTTTTACTTCTTGTGACTGAAAGTATATATGTGACCTCTATAGTTTAGCACCCATTGTCTGTACTTTTCTGCCTACATCTTCAGTATTTACCTTCTATTTACTTTTAGATGATTTTGTTATCATTTCAGATTCCTAAAGAACTAGTCTCCATTGGCACACAGACTGAGCCAGACCTGGAAGGACTTTGTCAAGTTCGTGTGAGTACTTGTACTGATGACATCTTGGCCCACGAGTTACTTCAGCATGACCATCCATACTGTAGACAACAGGACGACGATCAAAAGCAAATTCACTCCATGTCAACGTTTTCTTCTGCCACTGAAGATAAGCTCTCACTGTCATCAATGGGGATAGCATCTTCTTCCTCATCAACATCATCAGCGGACACATCTTCAGGGGAAACATCCTCTGTGTTGACAGACTACAGCATGTATTCAGCAGAATAGGAGCAAGAAGACTGATGACAACACAAGTGATGAAGAAGATCATTTTGGCCACAGGTCCTGTGTGTTGGTTGAAGTGGAGCAGCTCAAGTCCTTGTTGAGAGTCTGTCACTTTGAGGGATGTGGGGGATGTCTCTCTACAGGGCCACAGATGACTCAGAAGGGATTTGGCCTTACTGTTAAAACACAGTGTTTGGAGGGTCATGACTTTATCTGGAATTCACAATCATTCATCAGTGGTACAAGTATCATGTCCTGCAACTTACTTGTACCTTCAGCTGTTTTCTTAACAGGAAATGCATATGGCCCATTTGCAGAACTATGTGACTGTATGGGACTAAAATGCTTATCAACTAGACATTGCTTCACCATTCAAAAATTGTATGTCATTCCAGAAGTGAATAGACTATGACCAGTCGCAATGAAGCAGTGTTGGCAGCTGTAAACAACACACCACTACTTCTGTCTGGTGATGCCCGTTGTGACAGCCCAGGACACTGTGCTACATTTGGAACATACACGTTTCTTGACACTGTATCTGGTCTGATAGTACCTCAAGAGACTATAAAGGTCACAGAAGTCAAGAACAGTTACTGGATGGAACCAGAAGGTCTCCAGCACTGCTTAAGAAAACTTTCAGTAAGTAGGAATATGTAAAATAGATAAAACAATAATAAATAGATGCAGGAGTGACATTTGTAGAATAAATAACAAATGCTGTAACAATTGGACAATAAATAAAAGGAGTGACATTTGGACAATAAATAATAAATGCTGAAACAATTGGACAATAAATAAATAATAAATGCTGTAACAATTGGACAATAAATAACAAAAGGAGTAACATTTGTACAATAAATAACAAATGGTGTAACAATTGGACAATAAATAAAAGTGACATTTGGACAATAAATAACAAATGCAGTAACATTTGGACAATAAATAAATAATAAATGGTGTAACAATTGGACAATAAATAAAAGTGACATTTGGACAAAAAATAAATGCAGTAACAGTTGGACAATAAATAACAAATGCAGTAACATTTGTACAATAAATAACAAGAGTAACATTTGGACAATAAATAACAAAAGGAGTAACATTTGTACAATAAATAACAAATGGTGTAACAATTAGACAATAAATAAAAGTGACATTTGGACAATAAATAACAAATGCAGTAACAGTTGGACAATAAATAACAAATGCAGTAACATTTGGACAATAAATAAAAGGAGTAACATTTGTAGAATAAATAACAAATGCTGTAACAATTGGACAATAAATAACAAAAGGAGTAACATTTGTACAATAAATAACAAATGCTGTAACAATTGGACAATAAATAAAAGGAGTGACATTTGGACAATAAATAACAAATGCAGTAACATTTGGACAATAAATAATAAATGCTGTAACAATTGGACAATAAATAAATAATAAATGCTGTAACAATTGGACAATAAATAAAAGTGACATTTGTACAATAAATAACAAATGCTGTAACAATTGGACAATAAATAACAAATGGTGTAACAATTGGACAATAAATAAAAGTGACATTTGGACAATAAATAACATGCAGTAACATTTGGACAATAAATAAATAATAAATGGTGTAACAGTTGGACAATAAATAAAAGTGACATTTGGACAAAAAATAAATGCAGTAACAGTTGGACAATAAATAACAAATGCAGTAACATTTGTACAATAAATAACAAAAGGAGTAACATTTGTACAATAAATAACAAAAGGAGTAACATTTGTACAATAAATAACAAATGGTGTAACAATTAGACGATAAATAAAAGTGACATTTGGACAATAAATAAATGCAGTAACAGTTGGACAATAAATAACAAATGCAGTAATATTTGTACAATAAATAAAAGGAGTAACATTTGTACAATAAATAACAAATGGTGTAACAATTAGACAATAAATAAAAGTGACATTTGGACAATAAATAACAAATGCAGTAACATTTGGACAATAAATAAATAATAAATGGTGTAACAATTGGACAATAAATAAAAGTGACATTTGGACAAAAAATAACAAATGCAGTAACAGTTGGACAATAAATAACAAATGCAGTAACATTTGTACAATAAATAACAAGAGTAACATTTGGACAATAAATAACAAAAGGAGTAACATTTGTACAATAAATAACAAATGGTGTAACAATTAGACAATAAATAAAAGTGACATTTGGACAATAAATAACAAATGCAGTAACAGTTGGACAATAAATAACAAATGCAGTAACATTTGTACAATAAATAAAAGGAGTAACATTTGGACAATAAATAACAAAAGGAGTAACATTTGTACAATAAATAACAAATGGTGTAACAATTAGACAATAAATAAAAGTGACATTTGGACAATAAATAACAAATGCAGTAACAGTTGGACAATAAATAACAAATGCAGTAACATTTGTACAATAAATAACAAGAGTAACATTTGGACAATAAATAACAAAAGGAGTAACATTTGTACAATAAATAACAAATGCTGTAACAATTGGACAATAAATAACAAAAGGAGTAACATTTGTACAATAAATAACAAATGCTGTAACAATTGGACAATAAATAAAAGTGACATTTGGACAATAAATAAATGCAGTAACAGTTGGACAATAAATAACAAATGCAGTAATATTTGTACAATAAATAAAAGGAGTAACATTTGTACAATAAATAACAAATGCTGTAACAATTGGACAATAAATAAAAGTGACATTTGGACAATAAATAAAAGGAGTGACATTTGGACAATAAATAACAAATGCAGTAACATTTGGATGATAAATAACAAATGCCGTAACAATTGGACAATAAATAACAAATGCTATAACAATTGGACAATAAATAACAAAAGTAGTAACATTTGGACAATAAATAACAAATGCTGTAACAATTGGACAATAAATAACAAATGCTGTAACAATTGGACAATAAATAACAAATCAATCAATCAATCAACTTTTTTCTTATATAGCGCCAAATCACAACAAACAGTTGCCCCAAGGCGCTCCATATTGTAAGGCAAGGCCATACAATAATTATGAAAAACCCCAACGGTCAAAACGACCCCCTATGAGCAAGCACTTGGCTACAGTGGGAAGGAAAAACTCCCTTTTAACAGGAAGAAACCTCCAGCAGAACCAGGCTCAGGGAGGGGCAGTCTTCTGCTGAGACTGGTTGGGGCTGAGGGAAAGAACCAGGAAAAAGACATGTCGAGAAGGGGGGCAGAGATCGATCACTAATGATTAAATGCAGAGTGATGCATACGGAGCAAAAAAAGAAAGAAACAGTGCATCATGGGAACCCCCCCACAGTCTACGTCTAAAGCAACATAACCAAGGGATGGTCCAGGGTCACCCGATCCAGCCCTAACTATAAGCCTTAGCGAAAAGGAAAGTTTTAAGCCTAATCTTAAAAGTAGAGAGGGTATCTGTCTCCCTGATCTGAATTGGGAGCTGGTTCCACAGGAGAGGAGCCTGAAAGCTGAAGGCTCTGCCTCCCATTCTACTCTTACAAACCCTAGGAACTACAAGTAAGCCCGCAGTCTGAGAGCGAAGCGCTCTAATGGGGTAATATGGTACTACGAGGTCCCTAAGATAAGATGGGACCTGATTATTCAAAACCTTATAAGTAAGAAGAAGAATTTTAAATTCTATTCTAGAATTAACAGGAAGCCAATGAAGAGAGGCCAACACGGGTGAGATATGCTCTCTCCTGCTAGTCCCCGTCAGTACTCTAGCTGCAGCATTCTGAACCAACTGAAGGCTTTTTAGGGAACTTTTAGGACAACCTGATAATAATGAATTACAATAGTCCAGCCTAGAGGAAATAAATGCATGAATTAGTTTTTCAGCATCACTCTGAGACAAGACCTTTCTGATTTTAGAGATATTGCGTAAATGCAAAAAGGCAGTCCTACATATTTGTTTAATATGCGCTTTGAATGACATATCCTGATCAAAAATGACTCCAAGATTTCTCACAGTATTACTAGAGATCAGGGAAATGCCATCCAGAGTAACGATCTGGTTAGACACCATGCTTCTAAGATTTGTGGGGCCAAGTACAATAACTTCAGTTTTATCTGAGTTTAAAAGCAGGAAATTAGAGGTCATCCATGTCTTTATGTCTGTAAGACAATCCTGCAGTTTAGCTAATTGGTGTGTATCCTCTGGCTTCATGGATAGATAAAGCTGGGTATCATCTGCGTAACAATGAAAATTTAAGCAATACCGTCTAATAATACTGCCTAAGGGAAGCATGTATAAAGTGAATAAAATTGGTCCTAGCACAGAACCTTGTGGAACTCCATAATTAACTTTAGTCTGTGAAGAAGATTCCCCATTTACATGAACAAACTGTAATCTATTAGACAAATATGATTCAAACCACCGCAGCGCAGTGCCTTTAATACCTATGACATGCTCTAATCTCTGTAATAAAATTTTATGGTCAACAGTATCAAAAGCAGCACTGAGGTCCAACAGAACAAGCACAGAGATAAGTCCACTGTCCGAAGCCATAAGAAGATCATTTGTAACCTTCACTAATGCTGTTTCTGTACTATGATGAATTCTAAAACCTGACTGAAACTCTTCAAATAGACCATTCCTCTGCAGGTGATCAGTTAGCTGTTTTACAACTACCCTCTCAAGAATCTTTGAGAGAAAAGGAAGGTTGGAGATTGGCCTATAATTAGCTAAGATAGCTGGGTCAAGTGATGGCTTTTTAAGTAATGGTTTAATTACTGCCACCTTAAAGGCCTGTGGTACATAACCAACTAACAAAGATAGATTGATCATATTTAAGATTGAAGCATTAAATAATGGTAGGACTTCCTTGAGCAGCCTGGCAGGAATGGGGTCTAATAAACATGTTGATGGTTTGGATGAAGTAACTAATGAAAATAACTCAGACAGAACAATCGGAGAGAAAGAGTCTAACCAAATACCGGCATCACTGAAAGCAGCCAAAGATAACGATACATCTTTGGGATGGTTATGAGTAATTTTTTCTCTAATAGTCAAAATTTTGTTAGCAAAGAAAGTCATGAAGTCATTACTAGTTAAAGTTAATGGAATACTCAGCTCAATAGAGCTCTGACTCTTTGTCAGCCTGGCTACAGTGCTGAAAAGAAACCTGGGGTTGTTCTTATTTTCTTCAATTAGTGATGAGTAGAAAGATGTCCTAGCTTTACGGAGGGCTTTTTTATAGAGCAACAAACTCTTTTTCCAGGCTAAGTGAAGATCTTCTAAATTAGTGAGACGCCATTTCCTCTCCAACTTACGGGTTATCTGCTTTAAGCTACGAGTTTGTGAGTTATACCACGGAGTCAGACACTTCTGATTTAAAGCTCTCTTTTTCAGAGGAGCTACAGCATCCAAAGTTGTCTTCAATGAGGATGTAAAACTATTGACGAGATACTCTAACTCCGTTACAGAGTTTAGGTAGCTACTCTGCTCTGTGTTGGTATATGACATTAGAGAACATAAAGAAGGAATCATATCCTTAAACCTAGTTACAGCGCTTTCTGAAAGACTTCTAGTGTAATGAAACTTATTCCCCACTACAGGGTAGTCCATCAGGGTAAATGTAAATGTTATTAAAAAATGATCAGACAGAAGGGAGTTTTCAGGGAATACTGTTAAGTCTTCTATTTCCATACCATAAGTCAGAACAAGATCTAAAATATGATTAAAGTGGTGGGTGGACTCATTTACTTTTTGAGCAAAGCCAATAGAGTCTAATAATAGATTAAATGCAGTGTTGAGGCTGTCATTCTCAGCATCTGTGTGGATGTTAAAATCGCCCACTATAATTATCTTATCTGAGCTAAGCACTAAGTCAGACAACAGGTCTGAAAATTCACAGAGAAACTCACAGTAACGACCAGGTGGACGATAGATAATAACAAATAAAACTGGTTTTTGGGACTTCCAATTTGGATGGACAAGACTAAGAGACAAGCTTTCAAATGAATTAAAGCTCTGTCTAGGTTTTTGATTAATTAATAAGCTGGAATGGAAGATTGCTGCTAATCCTCCGCCCCGGCCCGTGCTACGAGCATTCTGACAGTTAGTGTGACTCGGGGGTGTTGACTCATTTAAACTAACATATTCATCCTGCTGTAACCAGGTTTCTGTTAGGCAGAATAAATCAATATGTTGATCAATTATTATATCATTTACCAACAGGGACTTAGAAGAGAGAGACCTAATGTTTAATAGACCACATTTAACTGTTTTAGTCTGTGGTGCAACTGAAGGTGCTATATTATTTTTTCTTTTTGAATTTTTATGCTTAAATAGATTTTTGCTGGTTATTGGTGGTCTGGGAGCAGGCGCCGTCTCTACGGGGATGGGGTAATGAGGGGATGGCAGGGGGAGAGAAGCTGCAGAGAGGTGTGTAAGACTACAACTCTGCCTCCTGGTCCCAACGCTAGACAGTCACAGTTTGGAGGATCCAAAAAAATTGGCCAGATTTCTAGAAATGAGAGCTGCTCCCTCTAAAGTGGGATGGATGCCGTCTCTCCTAACAAGACCAGGTTTTCCCCAGAAGCTTTGCCAATTATCTATGAAGCCCACCTCATTTTTTGGACACCACTCAGACAGCCAGCAATTCAAGGAGAACATGCGGCTAAACATGTCACTCCCGGTCTGATTGGGGAGGGGCCCAGAGAAAACTACAGAGTCCGACATTGTTTTTGCAAAGTTACACACCGATTTAATGTTAATTTTAGTGACCTCCGATTGGCGTAACCGAGTGTCATTACTGCCGACGTGAATTACAATCTTACCAAATTTACGCTTAGCCTTAGCCAGCAATTTCAAATGTCCTTCGATGTCTCCTGCTCTGGCCCCCGGAAGACAATTGACTATGGTTGCTGGTGTCGCTAACTTCACATTTCTCAAAACAGAGTCGCCAATAACCAGAGTTTGATCCTCGGCGAGTGTATCGTCGAGTGGGGAAAAACGGTTAGAGATGTGAACGGGTTGACGGTGTACACGGGGCTTCTGTTTAGGGCTACACTTCCTCCTCACAGTCACCCAGTCAGCCTGCTTTCCCGACTGCACGGGATCTGCCAGGGGGTAACTAACGGCGGCTAAGCTACCTTGGTCCGCACCGACTACAGGGGCCTGGCTAGCTGTAGAATTTTCCACGGTGCGGAGCCGAGCCTCCAATTCGCCCAGCCTGGCCTCCAAAGCTACGAATAAGCTGCACTTATTACAAGTACTGTTACTGCTAAAGGAGGCCGAGGAATAACTAAACATTTCACACCCAGAGCAGAAAAGTACGGGAGAGACAGGAGAAGCCGCCATGCTAAACCGGCTAAGAGCTAGTAGCTGCGCTAAGCTAGCGGATTCCCAAAAACACACAAAGTGAATAATGTGCAAATAATCCAGAGGTGATTCAGCAGAAGGAGTGCCCCAATCAAGGCACCAAACAGGCCATGAAGCAGCACAGGCAACGCACGACAACAGCGAACGCACGACAACGGTGCTAAAATAAAAAAAAAAAATAAAAATAAAAACGAAAGCGTTAGCAAGCTAGTTAGCCTGCCAACGCTAAGGAACGTTAGCTGATAAAAGTGCTCCGTCGCGATGTTTCGACCGTTAGAGGTCTTCCTTAGGCGTTGGAGCACAGTAAAAAAGTTAAAAAAAGTAAAAAGGTAAAAAAGTCTTGAAAAAGACTGTTAGTTCAAGTCCAAAGCAGCAGGTAGCAGTCTCTGTGTAAACAGTCCCAACAGAGAGCCAAAATTCTGATGCCGGAGTGACAAGGATCAAACATCAAAAATCAGGATCAAAGCTCAGTTGCCAGAATCAAAGTTCAGTGACTGTAATAATTGATCAGCTTCCAAATGGTGTAACAACTGGAAAATAAATAAAAGTAGTAACATTTGGACAATAAATAACAAATGGTGTAACAATTGGACAATAAATAACAAATGGAGTAACAGTTGGACAATAAATAAATAATAAATGGTCTAACAGTTGGACAATAAATAAAAGTGACATTTGGACAAAAAATAACAAATGCAGTAACATTTGGACAATAAATAAATAATAAATGGTCTAACAGTTGGACAATAAATAAAAGTGACATTTGGACAAAAAATAACAAATGCAGTAACAGTTGGACAATAAATAACAAATGCAGTAACATTTGTACAATAAATAACAAAAGGAGTAACATTTGGACAATAAATAACAAAAGGAGTAACATTTGTACAATAAATAACAAATGGTGTAACAATTGACAATAAATAAAAGTGACATTTGTACAATAAATAACAAATGGTGTAACAATTAGACAATAAATAAAAGTGACATTTGGACAATAAATAACAAATGCAGTAACAGTTGGACAATAAATAAAAGGAGTAACATTTGTACAATAAATAACAAATGCTGTAACAATTGGACAATAAATAAAAGTGACATTTGGACAATAAATAAAAGGAGTGACATTTGGACAATAAATAACAAATGCAGTAACATTTGGACGATAAATAACAAATGCCGTAACAATTGGACAATAAATAACAAATGCTGTAACAATTGGACAATAAATAACAAATGCTATAACAATTGGACAATAAATAACAAAAGTAGTAACATTTGGACAATAAATAACAAATGGTGTAACAACTGGAAAATAAATAAAAGTAGTAACATTTGGACAATAAATAACAAATGGTGTAACAATTAGACAATAAATAAAAGTGACATTTGGACAATAAATAACAAATGCAGTAACAGTTGGACAATAAATAACAAATGCAGTAACATTTGTACAATAAATAAAAGGAGTAACATTTGTACAATAAATAACAAATGCTGTAACAATTGGACAATAAATAAAAGTGACATTTGGACAATAAATAAAAGGAGTGACATTTGGACAATAAATAACAAATGCAGTAACATTTGGACAATAAATAACAAATGCTGTAACAATTGGACAATAAATAACAAAAGTAGTAACATTTGGACAATAAATAACAAATGCTGTAACAATTGGACAATAAATAACAAATGGTGTAACAACTGGAAAATAAAAGTAGTAACATTTGGACAATAAATAACAAATGGTGTAACAATTGGACAATAAATAACAAATGGAGTAACAGTTGGACACTAAATAAAAAGAGTGACATTTGGACAATAAATAACAAATGGAGTAACAGTTGGACACTAAATAAAAAGAGTGACATTTGGACAATAAATAACAAATGGAGTAACAGTTGGACACTAAATAAAAAGAGTGACATTTGGACAATAAATAACAAATGCTGTAACAATGGGACAATAAATAACAAAAGGAGTGACATTTGGACAATAAATAAATGCAGTAACAATTAGACAATAAATAAAAGTGACATTTGGACAATAAATAACAAATGCAGTAACAATTGGACAGTAAATAAAAGGAGTGACATTTGGACAATAAATAAACGGAGTGACTTTTGGACAATAAATAACAAATGCAGTAACAATTGGACAGTAAATAAAAGGAGTGACATTTGGACAATAAATAAACTGAGTGACTTTTGGACAATAAATAACAAATGCAGCAGTATTAGGCCAATATAAGTGCAGTAACAATAAGGACAATAAATAACTAGAGTGGGGAAAAAGTTACATTAACATTTGTAGAATAAATAACAAATGCTGTAACAATTGGACAATAAATAAAAGGAGTGACATTTGGACAATAAATAATAAATGCTGAAACAATTGGACAATAAATAAATAATAAATGCTGTAACAATTGGACAATAAATAACAAAAGGAGTAACATTTGTACAATAAATAACAAATGGTGTAACAATTGGACAATAAATAAAAGTGACATTTGTACAATAAATAAATGCAGTAACAGTTGGACAATAAATAACAAATGCAGTAACATTTGTACAATAAATAACAAAAGGAGTAACATTTGGACAATAAATAACAAAAGGAGTAACATTTGTACAATAAATAACATATGGTGTAACAATTAGACAATAAATAAAAGTGACATTTGGACAATAAATAAATGCAGTAACAGTTGGACAATAAATAACAAATGCAGTAATATTTGTACAATAAATAAAAGGAGTAACATTTGTACAATAAATAACAAATGGTGTAACAATTAGACAATAAATAAAAGTGACATTTGGACAATAAATAACAAATGCAGTAACATTTGGACAATAAATAAATAATAAATGGTGTAACAATTGGACAATAAATAAAAGTGACATTTGGACAAAAAATAACAAATGCAGTAACAGTTGGACAATAAATAACAAATGCAGTAACATTTGTACAATAAATAACAAGAGTAACATTTGGACAATAAATAACAAAAGGAGTAACATTTGTAGAATAAATAACAAATGCTGTAACAATTGGACAATAAATAACAAAAGGAGTAACATTTGTACAATAAATAACAAATGCTGTAACAATTGGACAATAAATAAAAGTGACATTTGGACAATAAATAAATGCAGTAACAGTTGGACAATAAATAACAAATGCAGTAATATTTGTACAATAAATAAAAGGAGTAACATTTGTACAATAAATAACAAATGCTGTAACAATTTGACAATAAATAAAACTGACATTTGGACAATAAATAAAAGGAGTGACATTTGGACAATAAATAACAAATGCAGTAACATTTGGACAATAAATAACAAATGCTGTAACAATTGGACAATAAATAACAAATGCTATAACAATTGGACAATAAATAACAAAAGTAGTAACATTTGGACAATAAATAACAAATGCTGTAACAATTGGACAATAAATAACAAATGGTGTAACAACTGGAAAATAAAAGTAGTAACATTTGGACAATAAATAACAAATGGTGTAACAATTGGACAATAAATAACAAATGGAGTAACAGTTGAACACTAAATAAAAAGAGTGACATTTGGACAATAAATAACAAATGGAGTAACAGTTGGACACTAAATAAAAAGTGACATTTGGACAATAAATAACAAATGGAGTAACAGTTGGACACTAAATAAAAAGAGTGACATTTGGACAATAAATAACAAATGCAGTAACATTTGGACAATAAATAACAAATGCTGTAACAATGGGACAATAAATAACAAAAGGAGTGACATTTGGACAATAAATAACAAATGCAGTAACAATTAGACAATAAATAAAAGTGACATTTGGACAATAAATAACAAATGCAGTAACAATTGGACAGTAAATAAAAGGAGTGACATTTGGACAATAAATAAACGGAGTGACTTTTGGACAATAAATAACAAATGCAGTAACAATTGGACAGTAAATAAAAGGAGTGACATTTGGACAATAAATAAACTGAGTGACATTTGGACAATAAATAACAAATGCAGTAACATTTGGACAATAAATAACAAATGCTGTAACAATTGGACAATAAATAACAAATGCTATAACAATTGGACAATAAATAACAAAAGTAGTAACATTTGGACAATAAATAACAAATGCTGTAACAATTGGACAATAAATAACAAATGGTGTAACAACTGGAAAATAAAAGTAGTAACATTTGGACAATAAATAACAAATGGTGTAACAATTGTACAATAAATAACAAATGGAGTAACAGTTGGACACTAAATAAAAAGTGACATTTGGACAATAAATAACAAATGGAGTAACAGTTGGACACTAAATAAAAAGAGTGACATTTGGACAATAAATAACAAATGCAGTAACATTTGGACAATAAATAACAAATGCTGTAACAATGGGACAATAAATAACAAAAGGAGTGACATTTGGACAATAAATAACAAATGCAGTAACAATTAGACAATAAATAAAAGTGACATTTGGACAATAAATAACAAATGCAGTAACAATTGGACAGTAAATAAAAGGAGTGACATTTGGACAATAAATAAACGGAGTGACTTTTGGACAATAAATAACAAATGCAGTAACAATTGGACAGTAAATAAAAGGAGTGACATTTGGACAATAAATAAACTGAGTGACTTTTGGACAATAAATAACAAATGCAGCAGTATTAGGCCAATATAAGTGCAGTAACAATAAGGACAATAAATAACTAGAGTGGGGAAAAAGTTACATTAACATTTGTAGAATAAATAACAAATGCTGTAACAATTGGACAATAAATAAAAGGAGTGACATTTGGACAATAAATAATAAATGCTGAAACAATTGGACAATAAATAAATAATAAATGCTGTAACAATTGGACAATAAATAACAAAAGGAGTAACATTTGTACAATAAATAACAAATGGTGTAACAATTGGACAATAAATAAAAGTGACATTTGGACAATAAATAAATGCAGTAACAGTTGGACAATAAATAACAAATGCAGTAACATTTGTACAATAAATAACAAAAGGAGTAACATTTGGACAATAAATAACAAAAGGAGTAACATTTGGACAATAAATAAACAGAGTGACTTTTGGACAATAAATAACAAATGCAGTAACAATTGGACAGTAAATAAAAGGAGTGACATTTGGACAATAAATAAACTGAGTGACTTTTGGACAATAAATAACAAATGCAGTAACAATTGGACAGTAAATAAAAGGAGTGACATTTGGACAATAAATAAACTGAGTGACTTTTGGACAATAAATAACAAATGCAGCAGTATTAGGCCAATATAAGTGCAGTAACAATAAGGACAATAAATAACTAGAGTGGGGAAAAAGTTTTAGTGAGCAGAAAGTGATGCGAGAGGACTTCCCTGGTATAAAACATGAGTATGATCTGTGGCACATAGCTAAAAGGGGTACAGAAAAGCCTCATGAAGACTAAAAATCAAGAACTTCTACCATGGGTGAGGGCTGTCACAAACCACTTCTGGTACTGTGCTGCAACTTGTTAAGGTGATGCCCTACTGCTCCAGGAGAAGTGGATATCTGTTCTCCATCACATCACCAACCGTCATCACTGGGTTAGTGGGGAGAAGTACCACAGCTGTGACCACCAACCATACTCTGCAGCTGAAGAACGAGCTAGACCTTGGCTGAAGATGGACTTCGCAGCATTTGCATTTTGCAGAAAGTGGTACTAGACAGAACACTGTTTCAAAATCTTGCTAGGGTAGGTTTGAATACTAGAATTTTATATTCACATAACTTTCAAGTTTCTTCGTGTTGATCTAATTATATATAATTTCTTTTGATTTAATCTATCCCTATATTTGGTGACATCCCATACCAATTACCAATAGGATTTAACGATGTGATTAATCAAAATTTGTTTTTTGCTTACCGTCCCATAGGGCTGATAAACTTATGTTGTGGGTTTGCGTCCGTCGTCCGTCCATCCGTCTGTTAGCAGCTATATCTCGGACACCGTTCAAGATTTTTTTCTCACACCGGGTCACAATATTCTTTGGCCAAATATAAACATACATCTTCTTTCGGATTTAGAAAAAAAAAAAATTATTAGGATTTTTTTTTTTTTTTTGACATCTTAAAAATCGCTCCATAACTTTTGAGATTTTTGTTTTAAATGAACACAGTATTATCTGTGAGCCTTATAAATATGGATGTTGCCATTTTTCTCTTTTTTTTTATACGAATTGTTTTTTTAATTAAATACTTAGCTGTAATGATGAAGAATAGGCAATAAATACTGAGAAATGGATGTCCATTTGTACTTTGCCAATTGAATATCGCATTTAGAGCTTAGATTTATATTGCGGACATATAGGATACCATGTATGCCGGTTATATTTGTGATGTTGGATTTGACCTTGACCTATGAGGTCAAGGTCATTTGTGAGCTTTGGCCTATATCTTACGAAATATTACATTTAGAGCTTATGTATTGGGGACTTATAGGATATGTATGGCAATTGTTTTAATGATGTCGATTTGACCTTGGCATTAGAGGTCAAGGTCATTTGTGAACTTTGGCCTATATCTTACTAAATATTGCATTTAGAGCATATATTGCTGGAAAGCTACAGGACCATTGGCCCTATTTTTCATGATTATTAAGAGCAGCTAAATAATAATAAATTCTGTTAAATCTAGATCTTTATATCTGTGTTTCACAGGTGACAGAAAGAATTCACACCAGTCAGCTAGAGAGTATACACTCTTTCTACACGAAGTACGTCCCCAAGCGGAAGAAATTCACCCATGAGAGCTTGCAGACATGGCTTCGAGTCGCAGCTCTGGATCACAACAACAACATTGACAGAGAACTAGCCAGGACCAGAGCAGGAAGGCTTCAGCTGAGGCTTCAGTACTCCAAAGCAGCCAAAGACTATATCATCAAACCTGTCAAAGTGGCAAAAGACTACAACTTTCGATTGGAGTTGATGACTGCTGTTGAAGCCAGTTGTGAAAATGGACCTTCTATGCGAACTCTGTATCAATACAGACTGAGTCACAACAGGAAACAACAATAGGGGAGCATGTTGGTGTTGAGAAACCATTTAAATTGGAGTGTTTAAAAAGACGTGTAAGCAGATACAGTGTTATAACAGAGAAATAAAATTTAGAAATAAGAAATGTTAACAGCTATAGTGGGCACACATAGATAAAGTATAATTTACCTCTTCTACTTGTCAAAATTCCTGAATACATTGGTGCTATTTTAAGAATTTTACGTTTCAATTTTTCATTGTAGAACGGGGATTTTTGGGGGGAGTTTGGATAATAATCATAAAGTAGAAATGCTGTTGCAATTGACTATTTTTTATAAATAAAGAATGACATTAATGCAAAAGAGTGTTGTACAAAATGTACTACAGCAACCTGCATTTTATTTATTTACTTATTAAATAAATTACACTTAACTATGGCATCTTGCAAATTAAAACAAAAAAAAAAAAACGGCCAAAATCACCACCTTCATCACGACTTCTATGCAGCTGTTCATTATCAAGTCCTATAAATTAGCATTTTAGTCTTTCCTTGGCAAAATGCCCCAAGTTGATATACAAGTTTATGGTATATAACTTTTTGTATTCCATCTTGGAATTTTTTGCTCGGAATAACAAAAATAATTATTCGTTTTATTTTAGAAAATAATCATTTGATTTAGAAAAGTTATTCATGGGGTCTTTTTATGGCATTCACTCAGGTAATGTCAATTTTAATAACTAGCTAAAACAAAATCATTCACAGTCCATATATGTTGCATATTCAAATCCTTTGTAAGTAGATGATGGGTAGATTCCTCTAATGGCTTGTACAACACATGCTGGAATAACGACCCGGTGTCCCATTCCCAGAAAGCCCCTGGTCCAGACTAAACTGCCTGTAGGCTGTCAGACAGTAGAGGCTGAAATGAAAGAAAGTAAAAGCTATAAAACAATGCAAAAAGTATAAAGTATGCTCAAATGGTTGATTTGTGTGTATGTGTGTGTGTATTTGAATATATAGGTAATTTTATTTAAACTTTTTATGTGGTAGCAAAGATCAGAAACGATCACAGTCAAACATCTGAGTAATAAATAAAAAATTAAAAGAATAAATAGATAAAGGAATAATCTGGATTGACTGTTTAATAAATAAATTAATGTTATTTGTCATAAATGAAAGGTTATATTTACTTGCTATTCACTGGTCGTTGGACTGTTACGCCACACACGTCTCGTAGTGTTTTCATGGCCACGTCAAGTACATTTCTATCCAGGACAAGAAGTGGAAATACTGGGTGGTTACAAATACAGTTGTAGGTGTTTTCTCCGTCGGCTAAGAGGTGATGAAGACTGGATTCCTGACAACATCTAGATTCCGTGCACGTTGACATCACCTGACAGTTTTCACATGTGCACCAGTCAGTGTTGTCAACCGATTCTGCTCCTCCCGACATGTCTCTGCAAACACCACATTATCGCCTACTTCATCCACTTCTCCCTCTCCTTTTTTTTTCTCCCTCTTCTAAATCAAAGGCTTGAAAGTTATTTTCTGAAATGGATATGATTGGTTCAAACGCATACGCCTGTGGTGCCTTTGGCACTGAATCAACTTCCAAATCCGACTCGTCTGCCGACATGTTTCACGCGTCGTGAACACACTGGTAAGAGTTTTTGCAACGAGTCAACCCAGTGACGTCAAACGTGGAGTGACATCACTATGGCGGCGCTATAGTTAAAAACGTCGTTGCAGTGAGTAATAAGCTTAATTTATTTTCTGCGTTGTCGTTGTTTTCAACTCCTATGGTTTTGTCTCTGCATACATATAGCAATATTGTACCTAATATTTGTTTTTATTGGCATAGTTCTTGTCCCCTTTAATGTTTTAACTGTATGTTTTAGTGTACAGCACATTGGGTCAATTTTGGTTGTAGTAAAGTGCTTTATAAAAAGATGTTGTGGTACTGTGTGTTCTGTACATATACTGTGGATATTTTATGCAAAACTAAACTGGAGTATTTTCCATCACATCACATATTTCAGGTTGTCAATCAGGTCCATATATTTGTAAAGTATATTTGGAAGGAGGATTTAAAGATACTTCAGAATTGGAAGTATTACTATTGTAGAGAGCTATAGATACATACAGAAAGAAAACCAATATCATTCACCATCAATCAAACTGCTTCATCTGGGACCATAAAACATCCATGAAATATAGAGTTTAAAGGTTGCTCTATCCTGATTATCAAGGTTTGGGTTAATCAGTGCTGCCCTGTAGGAATGTTGCCTGTCGGGGGGGTATACTGTTACACCGGTTTCCCATATCCGGACCAGTTTCCATGACAGTCAGTCCAAACGCGTATTTTCCAAAACAGAAAGCTAAAAATGGACATGAATGTACTCCATAAATATCTAAACATCATCGAAAAAAAGAACCACACAGATTGAAAGCTTACAAGCGGAGCATCTGTTAGCAAATTCCTGTTCTGCCGGGACCACGGCTGTCAACTCAGAGATGAGCCGCTGCTCGGCTTGACTTCAGAGCTCTGAAGTGAGCAGAGGAGGTCAATTTGTTCATTTTTGGGGTTTTCTTCCTTTTTTTGGAGGTGAACTTCACCTCTTCTGCTGAAGCAAATGGCTTAATTTCCTAACCTCACTTGCTCAGTCTACGGGAATATCAGACCTCTGTGTTTTTTGCATGGACCTCACTGGCGCTCGGCCCGTACCTACACCTCAGTCTGATAGTTCCCCGTATAGAACTCGCAGTCAGTTAATAATCCTTTAATATTGCTGACTCAGTTTTGAATACTGTTTAATGTTTCCACATACCAAGTTTGCATTTGTGCAAAAGCAGCAGGACATGATCAGTGTTTGAATGACAGCACATAAAATATGTGTTCTCTCAGCAACAAACATGCACGTTGTTAATATGTCGATGTTGAATATTTGTCTTTAGTTCTTATTTTGGTCTAATTTGTGTTTTGGTCAGTGTTCATATTCATGTGTTGGTCATGGTTTAAAAACATAACCTGGACCTCAGAATTCAGTACAATACCTTTCATTAGTAGTTTGTTCCTCGTAAGCTGCATTCCGCGACCACTGTTAAATCAATAAATTATAATAAAATGGCACAGAACATGCAGAAGTGACAAATTACAATGTTCATTGTGTTTACTCAACATTTTAAGAGTAATATGATTTTTGTCATGACGTTATTCTGGAAAATACATCGAAATGTTGAACGCTTTACCTAAAATTGTTTAGAATTTGAAATTTGTCCATTTAGAAACTAAAAATAAAAATGTTACCTTGGTATCCTATTTTTCCATGAACTGGACCATTTGAACAAGTTAAAAACAATACTGATATGCTTCTACTCAAAAATGCTGGTTAACTTTTTATAAAGCCACTTTTCATGAATTCTGTTTAGACGACTAGTATGTCCCTTTGGCTGCTTCTTTGTTTTCCGTTGGGGTCACCACAGCAGATCCAAGATGAATCTGCATTTTGATTTTTTGCCGGATGCCCTTCGTGACGCAACTCCACATTATTTGGAGAAATGTGACCGGCCACCACCCCTGCTCTGTTTTCTGTGTTCACTACAGATCACAATATCATAGTCCATGGAGACTACTGTCTGCTCTCGTCTGTCAACCTGTCCATCACCACTGCGAACAAGAAAGTACTCAGACCTGAATCTTGATGTAGTCACACCTTGAATGGCTTGGTCATTCCTACTGTGTATCTCACCACTGTCACACTGCCCTGCACTATCCTAACATACTTCTCTGGCACTCCAGACTTCCTCATACAATACCTACAATATCTACCGACAATACATACAAGTTTTATCAAAGCCCACAAAAACACAATGCAACTCGCTGCACAATGCTGGCCATCAGTGACATCAGAGCAAACATTGCATCTGTGGTGCTCTTTTTCTGCAAGAAACCACGCAATTGCTAACAGATATTCACCTCATTTTAAACCAAGCTTCTACTACTCTCTCATAACTTTATGCTATGGCTGATTGAATTTATGCCTCTGTAGTTACTGCAGCTCTACACATCACCCTTCTTAAAAATCAGAACTCGCACACTTCATCTCCACTCTTCAGGCATCCTCTAACTTTCCAAAATTTTATTAAACAATATGGTAAAAATTCCACTGCTATCTCTCCTAAACACTTTCATGCATTCACTGGAATGTCATCTGGGCTGACTGCCTTTCCACTCTTCATCGCTGCCCTTTTATAATCTCTGCATCATCCAGCCTTTGTGCTCTCATTTCCTTCATTCATCAACTCCTCAAAATCAGTACCCTCTACTAGCTTGTGCTCCACCTCTTGTTATTCCTCGTAGTGTTAATTTCATCAGTTGAGACATGATGAAATATATTTGTCAAGGACGATCTTTTTTCATGACTAAAAGACTTTGTCAGGGTTCTAAAACACTGATTAAGACGGTATTGATATGCATTTCTATTGACGAAAAAGACCAGACTAAAATGTTTTGCATGAAATAAAATCAGTGTTCATCTCATGGCACTCAAAATATTGCTGTGGCCACCAAGGCAGATGGCTGTTATTTCCTGTGCTACTGCTGCCACCTTGTGGATGTAACACAAAACTACATAGAGGGAACAGAACTTGTGGAAGAAAGGGCTTGATATGTCGTCCCATTTTAAATATGATGAGACTAACAACTGAATGTCTAATGAGAAGCTTTGCAGATTTAAAATATTGGGGAAAAACACCAAAAACCTTCAATAAGTCAACAAGTGTATTTTGGCAGGTAATGATAACCTTTGTTATTTCAGCTGTGTGACTCAAACGGTAATCAGAAAAATTTATTTATTTATTAAAAAAAAAACTCAGCCACATGGGGTGTGCAGCCAGTACATTCTGAGTGCTGGTCCCAAGCCCGGATAAATGAGGAGGGTTGCGTCAGGAAGGGCATCCGGTATAAAACAATCCAACCCAACTATGCAAACTAAGAATCGAATTTCCATATTGGACCGGTCGCGGCCCGGGTTAACAACGTCCGCCACCGGTGCTGTTGCCCAACAGGGTGCCGGTGGAAATTGGGCTACTGCTTGGTGAAGACAATGAAGAAGAGGAGGAGAACGTTTCCACAAACAGCAGGAGAAGAAGAAAACTAGAAAGGTGGAAATGAGAGTGGGGACTTTGAATGTTAGTAGTATGACTGGTAAAGGGAGGGAGCTGGCTGATATGATGGAGAGGAGAAAGGTAGACATATTGTGTGTGCAAGAGACCAAGTGGAAGGGAAGTAAGAGCAGGAGCATCGGCGGTGGGCACAAGTTGTTGTACCATGGTGAGGACAGGAAGAGAAATGGTGTTGGGGTCATTTTAAAGGAACAGTATGTTAAAAGTGTGTTGGAGGTTAAGCGAGTGTCTGACAGGGTGATGAGTGTGAAGTTGGAAATTGAAGGGGTGATGATGAATATCATCAGTGCATATGCCCCATGGATAGGTTGTGAGATGAAGGAGAAAGAAGATTTCTGGAGTGTGTTAGATGAGGTGGTGGACAGTGTGCCCAAGCATGAAAGAGTGGTGATAGGAGCCGACTTCAATGGGCATGTTGGTGAAGGGAACAGAGGTGATGAGGAAGTAATGGGTAGATATGGTATCAAGGATAGGAATGGGGAAGGACAGATGGTAGTTGATTTTGCAAAAAGGATGGAAATGGCTGTGGTGAATACCTACTTTACGAAAAGGGAGGAGCACAGGGTAACATATAAGAGTGGAGGAAGGTGCACACAGGTGGACTACATTCTTTATAGGAGATGCAAGCTAAAAGAAATGAGAGCCTGTAAGGTGGTGGCAGGAGAGTGTCGCAAGACAGCATAGGATGGTTGTTTGTAGGATGTCTTTAGAGGTAAAGAAGAACAAGAGAGTGACAGCTAAACAAAGGATCAGATGATGGAAGCTGAAGGAGGAAGACTGTTGTGTGAAATTTAGCGAGCAGGTGAGAGAAGCACTGGTTGGAGGGGAAGCAGTTTTGGACAACTGGAAAAGTACTGCAGATGTGGTGAGGGAGACAGCTAGGACAGTACTGGGTATGACATCTGGACAGTGGAAGGAAGACAAGGAGACTTGGTGGTGGAACGAAGAGGTCCAGGAAAGCATAAGGAGAAAGAGGATGGCGAAAAAGTTTTGTCGGAGAGATGAAGAAAGTAGACAGGAGTACAAGGAGATGCGGTGTGAGGCGAAAAGAGAAGTGGCAAAAATGAAGGAAAAGGCATATTGCGAGCTGTACAACAAGTTGAATAGTAAGGAAGGAGAAAAGGACTTGTACCGATTGGCCAGACAAAGGGACAGAGCTGGAAAGTATGTGCAGCAGGTTAGGGTGGTAAAAGATGCACATGGTAATGTGCTGACAAGTGAGGAGTGTGTGCTGAGAAGGTGGAGGGAATATTTTGAAGAGCTGATGAATAAAGAAAATGAGCGACAGAAAAGGCTGGATGATGTGGTGAGAGTAAATCAGGAAGTACAAGAGATTAGTAAGGAAGAAGTGAGGGCTGCTATGAAGAGGATGAAAAGTGGAAAGGCAGTTGGTTCAGACGACATTCCAGTGGAGGCATGGAAATGTCTAGGAGAGATGGCAGTAGAGTTTCTAACCAGATTGTTTAATAAAATTTTGGAAAGTGAGAGGATGCCTGTGGAGTGGAAATGAAGTGTGCTGGTTCCTATTTTCAAAAACAGGTGTGATGTGCAGAGCTGCAGTAGCTACAGAGGCATAAAGTTGATCAGCCACAGCATGAAGTAATGGGAAAGAGTAGTAGAAGCTAGGCTTAGAAAACAGGTGAAGATCTCTGAGCAGCAATATGATTTCATGCCGAGAAAGAGCACTACAGATGCAATGTTTGCTCTGAGAATACTGTTGGAGAAGTACAGAGAAGGCAAGAAAGAGTTACATTGTGTGTTTGTGGACTTAGAAAAAGCTTATGATAGGTGCCAAGAAAAGAGCTGTGGAAGTATGAGGAAGTCTGGAGTGGCAGAGAAGTATGTGAAGGTAGTGCAGGACATGTACAAGAATAGTGTGACAGCGGTGAGATGCGCAGTCGGAATGACAGACTCATTCAAGGTGGAGGTGGGATTACACCAAGGATCAGCTCTGAGTCCTTTCTTGTTTGCAGTGGTGATGGACAGGTTGACGGATGAGATCAGACAGGAATCCCCATGGACTATAATGTTTTTTTTTTCCCCTGTCTGCATATATAGTAATGGTAAATGCCACAATGGCAGAACCATTTATGAACATTAATACACATATATGCAATTTATTCTTGCAGGACAGAAGGTATGTAGTGCGTAAGTGAATGAGGTGTGCGTGTGTGACCCCATCCGCCCTTCCCGATCACCCTACAAGATCCTATTCAAAGCCGGCTGACAACTTCTATCAGGGGGGACAGACCATCAAAACAACACGAAGACAGACAAAAACAAAAGACAAGTGGTGAAAGCAGTAACTGAAGTAAGACACCGAGGAGACGGTGCCCCAACATAAAACATGCCGGAACAAAGCACCACACATGAACAAGCAGTGACAGTGACAGTCTGTTGCCTAGTTAGTGAGCATTCATTCCCTAATCTAGGACACTATGTCTTGATCCCCTTGAGAGCACCCAAAACCAAATTGTGGTGTCGGCCACGAACACGTGACCAGCCACACACAGAGATGCAGATCACAGCTATATATCCGATCACTACTGTGGCTGGTGTGTTGGGCCAAGATAAAAGTACAGAACCCTACCATAAGGCATGGACCCCTCTGGCGTGTCGGAAGCCATACGGCTACTGCAAGCGAAAACGGAAAAGGGCCCAGGACACAGGGTCCCAGGAGGAACCAGGCGAAAAAGGGAAGCAGAGGGGCAGAGGGGCCAGGAAAGGCAGCCACCAGAGCCACTGGGGCAGCATGACGGACCAACAAGGGAGCGGCCCGACAGCGCTGGAACGCACCCCCACACTGCCCACCCCCCCCCAACGGAGGCACAGGAAGTAACCCCACACCCGAGGGAATCACACAGGGCGTTGGCAGGGCGCCCACCAAGGTGTACCAGAACCGCACCACCCCACCCATGGCACCAGAGGGAGGAGCGAGCGGTGGCAGGGCAAAGGAGCCACCGCAACTTAACCTAGAGCACAGGCAGGGACCACCGGCACATGAGGGTGGGGCCTGGCCCCTAGGAAAGAGGCGAGACCCACCCCCCCCCGGGCCAGGAAGCACACGAGGCCCCTGCGACACCCGAGACCCCCCCAAGCAGCCAGCAGGACCCCCGAGACACCCCCAGCCCCCAAACCAACCCCACACCGGAACCAAGCCCAAGGTCAGCAACCGCCTAAGCAAGAAAGAGGCAACACCCCATCCACGGAAGCCACGGCCACCAATCCCACAGCAGCCATCCACCCCCCATGCCAGACTCCCACACTGCACCGCCACCACCCACCCCCTCAACAAACCGCAGGACCCCAGGCCTCACGAGTCCCAGAGCAGGGCCGAAGACCACGGCAGAGCCGTCAACGCAGACCCCCCCCCCATCCCAGGCCCCACACCCCATACCCCAACATCCATCCAGGGCCAACCCCACATGCCACACTCACCCTACATACCAACCCCAACATAATTGTTATGGTGAAATATGGCGTTTGGTGCTTCCACTCAAAACTGAAATATGCCATCAGTTAATTGCTGTCAAAATTCTAAATATGTCATCTGTTGCTTCCACTCAAAATTGAAATATGCCGTCTGTTGCTTTCAGCAGAAATTCAAATATGCCTCTGTTGCTTGCAGTCGAAATTTAAATATGCCATCTTTGCTTGCAGTCGGAATTCAAATATGCCATCTTTGTTTGCAGTCAAAATTCAAATATGCCATCTGTTGCTTGCAGTCAAAATTCAAATATGCCATCTGTTGCTTGCAGTCAAAATTGAAATATGTCCTTTGGTGCTTCCCCTCAAAATTGAAATATGCCATCAGTTGATTGCTGTCAAAATTCAAATATGTCATCTGTTGCTTCCACTCAAAATGGAAATATGCCTTCTGTTGCTTTCAGTCAAAATTCAAATATGCCACCTTTGCTTGCATTCAAAATTCAAATATGCCTGTTGTGAAAGTGTAGGAACACGGACCCACAACAGGGGGCATAAAGGAACGGGCAATGGATAAGCCAAACAGTAACAATTTAATGTTGTAAATTGTGCACAACGGAATACAGACAACAATCAGTTTGGGACTACAGTCAATTACACGTTGGGTGACGAGTGGGCAGGCTTGAGGATAGGAGACGCCCGTCCAGAACCGAGCCGGATCCCACACGGCCCTCACCGCCAACGGACCTGAAGAACACCGGAGCCGCCAAGTCCTGGGTCCCCAGGTGGTCACCGTCTTCAGCTGTCAGACCTGGTACTGCTGGCAGAGAACAGAAACAGCACACGTGAGTGTGAGTACGCACACTCAGTAATCCCACAGTCTGTTTCCTGTAAGGAGGGAGCACCTCCACCTCCAATCACACACTCATGCAGCTCCTGTCTAACCACTTATCTGGTTGGGGTGTGAAGTGAAGCCGTCGCTGATCACACCAAACGCCAATCCCACAGATAAGGCAATCACCACAGGAAAACGGCTGCAAAATTCAGGGTTTAGTTCAGCAGAGAAAATTACCTCCAAGGTAGCTGATTTCTCGGTGAGGAGGTGGAGTTGCAGTCCGGCCTTTATGGTGATGGTGATGAGTTGACTGAGTGACAGCTGGTGCTGATGAAGAGTGACAGCTGTCACTCCCAGTGGCTCCGGCGCCCTCTCCTGCTTGAAGCCCGCACTCCAAGCAGGGCGCCATCTGGTGGTGGTGGGCCAGCAGTACCTCCTCTTCAGCGGCTCACACAACAGGACCCCCCCCTCAATGGGCGCCTCCTGGCACCCGACCAGGCTTGTCCGGGTGCCGCTGGTGAAGGTCCTCTTCACCCAGGAGCTTTCTTCGGGTCCAAACCCCTCCCAGTCCACCAAATACTGGAACCCCTGGCCCTTTCGACGGACATCCAGGAGCCTGCACACGGTCCAGGCAGGCTCTGCATCTATGATCCAGGCAGGAGGCGGCGCCGGTCCGGGGGTGCAGAGAGTTGATGTGTGGTAGGTTTTGATCTGTGAAACATGGAAGCTACCAGCTTCACTGTGGCCGGACTGAGGACTTTGAGTATGGCAAAAGGTCCTATGTACCTGTCCTTGAGCTTCTGGGATTCACCTGCAGGGGGATGTCCTTTGTGGATAGCCAAACCTCCTGCCCGGGCTGGTATGCAGGGGCCGGGGAACGCAGGCGGTCTGCATGGGCCTTAGCCCTCGTCCGGGCTCTGAGCAGGGCAGAGCGGGCGGTACGCCACACGCAGTTCCTCAGATGGGCCTGGACCGAGGGTACCCCGACCTCTCCCTCCACTAGCGGAAACAATGGGGGCTGGTACCCCAAACACACCTCAAATGGGGAGAGGCCGGTGGCAGATGAAACTTGGCTATTATGAGCGTACTCGATCTAGGCCAGATGGTCACTCCAGGCCGTCGGGTGCGCGGAGGTCACGCAGCGGAGGGCCTGCTCCAGTTCCTGGTTTGTCCGCTCTGCCTGCCCGTTCGTCTCGGGGTGGTACCCAGACGAGAAACTTACGGTGGCCCCCAGTTCCCTGCAGAAACTCCTCCAGACCTGAGAGGAGAACTGAGGACCACGATCTGAGACAATGTCCGATGGAATCCCATGCAGACGCACGACATGGTGGACCAGGAGGTCTGCAGTCTCCTGGGCCATCGGGAGCTTTGGGAGGGCCACGAAGTGGGCTGCCTTGGAGAACCGGTCCACTATCGTGAGGATGGTAGTCATGCCCCGGGACGGCGGGAGGCCCGTGACAAAATCCAGGCCGATGTGAAACCAGGGGCGATGAGGCACGGGCAGAGGCTGGAGGAGGCCTTGGGCCTTGTGGTGGTCAGCTTTGCCCCTGGCACAGGTGGTGCAGGCCTGGACATACTCCCGGACGTCGGCTTCCATAGACGCCCACCAGAAGCGCTGCCGGACCACTGCCACGGTCCTTCCCCGGGTCCGGGCTCCGTGTCAGGGCCTCCCGGATGGTCTTCTCCACGTCCCAGGTGAGGGTGGCCACGACAGTGGACTCGGGGATGATGGTTTCCGTCGGGTCTGACAGCCCGGTCTTGACCTCCTCTTCATGCACCCGGGACAGGGCGTCAGATCGTTGGTTTTTCATCCCGGGGCGGTAGGTGATCCGGAAGTCAAAACGCCCGAAGAACAGCGACCAGCGGGCTTGCCTGGGGTTCAGACGCCTGGCGGTCTGAATGTACTCCAGGTTCCGATGGTCTGTGAAAACCATAAATGGTACCGATGCTCCCTCCAACAGGTGTCTCCACTCCTCAAGAGCCTCCTTCACCGCAAGAAGTTCCCTATTGCCGACGTCATAGTTCCTTTCAGCCGGGATCAACCTGCGGGAAAAGTAGGCACATGGATGGAGAACCTTGTCGGACTCCCCGCTCTGGGATAGCACGGCTCCTATCCCTGAGTCAGAGGCGTCCACTTCAACTACAAACTGGCGATTGGGATCGGGCTGCACCAGAACCGGTGCAGTTGAGAACCGACGTTTCAACTTTCTAAACGCGGCTTCGCACCGATCCGACCAGGTGAAGGGGACTTTTGTGGAGGTCAGGGCTGTCAGGGGGCTAACTACCTGACTGTAGCCCTTGATGAACCTCCGGTAGAAATTTGCAAAACCGAGGAACTGTTGCAGTTTCCTACGGTTTGTTGGTTGGGGCCAATCTCTCACCGCCGCAACCTTGGCCGGATCAGGGGCGACGGAGTTGGAGGAGATTATGAACCCCAGGAAGGACAAAGAAGTGCGGTGGAACTCGCACTTCTCGCCCTTCACAAACAGCCGGTTCTCCAACAACCGCTGTAGGACCTGACGTACATGCTTGACATGGGTCTCAGGATCCGGAGAAAAGATGAGTATATCGTCTAGAGATACGAAGACAAACTGATGCAGGAAGTCCCGCAAGACATCATTAACCAATGCTTGGAACGTCGCGGGCGCATTGGTGAGGCCGAACGGCATGACCAGGTACTCAAAGTGACCTAACGGGGTGTTGAATGCCGTCTTCCACTTGTCTCCCTCCCGGATCCGAACCAGGTGATAAGCATTCCTAAGATCCAATTTTGTGAAAATTTGGGCTCCATGCAAGGGCGTGAACACTGAATCCAACAGAGGTAACGGGTATCGGTTGCGAACCGTGATCTCGTTCAGCCCTCTGTAATCAATGCATGGATGGAGTCCGCCGTCCTTCTTGCCCACAAAAAAGAAACCAGCACCCATCGGGGAGGTGGAGTTCCGGATCAACCCGGCAGCTAACGAGTCCCGGATGTAGGTTTCCATTGATTCGCGTTCCGGACGTGAGAGGTTGTACAGCCTGCTGGACGGGTACTCAGCGCCCGGTATCAAATCAATGGCACAATCGTACGGACGGTGTGGGGGCAGCGTGAGTGCCAGATCCTTGCTGAAGACGTCAGCAAGGTCATGGTACTCCGCTGGCACCGCCGCCAGATTGGGGGGGACTAAAACCTCCTCCTTAGCTGTCACACCGGGTGGAACCGAGGATCCTAAACACTCCCGGTGGCAGGTTTCGCTCCTCTGTACCACAACCCCAGACGGCCAATCAATCCGGGGATTGTGTTTTAACACCCATGAAAAACCCAAAATCACTCGGGAGGTAGAAGGTGTTACATAAAACACAATCTCCTCCCTGTGATTCCCAGATACAACCAAAGTCACGGGTTGTGTCTGGTGTGTGATTAGTGGAAGAAGGGTGCCATCTAGTGCCCGCACCGACAATGGTGACAGTAAGGCCACTAGAGGGAGCCCAACCTCCTTTGCCCATCTGCTATCCAGCAGATTCCCCTCCGACCCCGTGTCCACCAGTGCTGGGGCATGAAGGGTTAGAAACCCACTCAGGATCGTGACTGGGATACGTGCAGATTTTCGGGGTCTCCCCACGTGGGTATTGTGACCCACCCTTAGCCCAGTCTCTAAGGACGAGTGCTGCTGTTTTGACCGTTTGGGGCATTCTCTCTGTGTGTGCTCGGTTGAGCTGCAGAGAAAACACTCTCCACGGATCAGCCTCCTTTGTCTCTGATCTGATCGCTTTTTGGCCCTGCTCATTTCCATAGCAACGTCAGCAGGGGGAGCTGTCGTCATGTGGAGAGCCCTGGCTGTGGAGCGTGGGAAAGTCGGCTCCCTTTCGGACCCGGCAGGAAGAGGGACGGCTTGTGCCTGACCACGCCCTTCGTCTCGCTCCCGTCGGTGTTCTGTTAATCGGTTGTCTAACCGTATAACCAGGTCGATAAGCCCGTCTAAATCCCGCGGCTCATCCTTCGCCACCAGGTGCTCCTTAAGGACCAGAGACAGTCCATTTACAAAGGCGACGTGGAGCGCAACAGCATTCCAGCCGGCTCGCGCTGCCGCGATGCGGAAGTCGACTGCATACTTCGCTGCGCTTCGACACCCCTGTCTTATCGACAGCAGCACGCTTGAAGCGGTCTCGCCTCTAGGAACTCATTGGAACTCCCTCACAAACTCAGTGTAAACCGTTAGGAGCCGTGAATTCTGCTCCCAGAGCGCCATAGCCCAGGTGCGTGCCTCTCCTCGAAGCAGATTTATAACGTAAGCCACCCGGCTAGCATCTGATGCGTACATGCTAGCATGCTAGCACGTCTCCACACAGCCTCCGTACGGCTCCGGAGGGCTTATGTATGCTTCAGGGGAAGGTGGGGGGGTTCGTTGAACGACCAGTGGAATGTCTGTCTATGGCATTCGGTCAGCAGGAGGAGGTGCTGCAGCAGCGCCCTGAGCATGCGCTTCCACCTTGGCGGTGAGAGCCTCCATCCTTTGATTGAGAACAATGCTCTGCTCGGTAACTAAGTCCAACTGAGCAGTAAAAGCGGTTAAGATGTGCTGCAGCTCACCTAACACGCATCCTGCTGGCGCCTGTGCACCTCGCTCTTCCATTGGCTGTTCAAGCGATGGTTGAACAGCCAATCAGGATCCATGACGCTGGCCGAGAAATCCTGTTGTGAAAGTGTAGGAACACGGACCCACAACAGGGGGCGTAAAAGAACGGGCAATGCATAAGCCAAACAGTAACAATTTAATGTTGTAAATTGTGCACAACGGAATACAGACAACAATCAGTTTGGGACTACAGTCAATTACACGTTGGGTGACGAGTGGGCAGGCTTGAGGATAGGAGACGCCCGTCCAGAACTGAGCCGGATCCCACACGGCCCTCACCGCCAACGGACCTGAAGAACACCGGAGCCGCCAAGTCCTGGGTCCCCAGGTGGTCACCGTCTTCAGCTGTCAGACCTGGTACTGCTGGCAGAGAACAGAAACAGCACACGTGAGTGTGAGTACGCACACTCAGTAATCCCACAGTCTGTTTCCTTTAAGGAGGGAGCACCTCCACCTCCAATCACACACTCATGCAGCTCCTGTCTAACCACTTATCTGGTTGGGGTGTGAAGCGAAGCCGTCGCTGATCACACCAAACACCAATCCCACAGATAAAGCAATCACCACAGGAAAACGGCTGCAAAAGAAGTTCAGACTATAAGTCAGGGTTTAGTTCAGCAGAGAAAATTACCTCCAAGGTAGCTGATTTCTCGGCGAGGAGGTGGAGTTGCAGTCCGGCCTTTATGGTGATGGTGATGAGTTGACTGAGTGACAGCTGGTGCTGATGAAGAGTGACAGCTGTCACTCCCAGTGGCTCCGGCGCCCTCTCGTGCTTGAAGCCCGCACTCCAAGCAGGGCGCCATCTGGTGGTGGTGGGCCAGCAGTACCTCCTCTTCAGCGGCCCACACAACAATGCCAACTTTGCTTGTATTCAAAATTCAAATATGCCATCTTTTTCTTGCAGTCAAAATTCAAATATGCTGTTTGTTTCTTGCAGTCAAAATTCAAACATGCCGTTTGGTGCTTCCACTCAAAATTGAAATATGCCGTCTGTTGCTTCCACTCAAAATTGAAATATGCCGTCTGTTGCTTCCACTCAAAATTGAAATACGAGGTCTATTAGAAAAGTATCCGACCTTATTATTTTTTTCAAAAACCATATGGATTTGAATCATGTGTGATTACATCAGACATGCTTGAACCCTCGTGGACATGCGAGAGTTTTTTCACGCCTATCGGTTACGTCATTCGCCTGTGGGCAGTCTTTGAGTGAGGAGTCGTCCACCCGCTCGTCGATTTTTTTCATTGTTTAGGAATGGCTCAGAGACTGTTGCTTTGTTTGATAAAAATTTTTTAAAAACTGTAAGGCACAACTGAGTGGACACCATTCAATAAATTCAGCTGGTTTTCGGTAAAAATTTTAACGGCTGATGAGAGATTTTGGTCTGGTAGTGTCGCTTTAAGGACGGTCCACGGCGCCTGACGGCGATCTGCGCTTCGAGGCGGCAGCGTCTCGCCGTTTCAAGTTGAAAACTTCCACATTTCAGGCTCTGTTGACGCAGTAAGTCGTCAGAGAACAGAGAACTTTCAGAAGAAGTCGGCATGAGGAGTTTATTCGGACATTCCATTGTTAACGGTCATTTTGTAATGAAAGAATGTGCGGGCAGAGTCGCATGTCGGGCTGGACCCGACCGCGGGGGGTCGCGGCAGGAAAAACACCTCCGTTGGAAATCTTAACGGGCAAGTTGGAACATGCCCAAGCTGTTAAACAATTTCTCAGTTACTCACTTGTTGAAAGCCATTAAAAGCCGCCTGAATTCTACAAATGGTTTTCAACACGGAGGTGTTTTTCCTGTCGCGGCGCACACAGATTTGCCGAGTCGTCACGGAAACGACTCGGCGAATTTGCGCGTACGGCTTTCATTAAAAAAATGTCCTTAAACAGTGGAATGTCCGCATAAATTCCTCATGCCGGCCTCTTCTGAATCTTCTCTGTTCTCTCACGATGTCCTGGGTGAATTAAGCCTTAAATTAGGATGTTTTCAGCTCGAAACAGGCCGACGACAGCGCCTGGAAGCGCTGCAGGACGTCCCGCTCCGTGGGAAGTCCTTACACCGACAGAAACACCCCATAATCTCTCATCAGCCGTTAAACTTTTCACAGAAAACCAGCTTAATTTCTCGAATAGTGTCCACTCGGATATTCCTCACAGGTCCAGAAAAAATTTTGATAAAGCAACGCGCGCCGTCTTGAGCAGCGTGTGAAACAAAGGAATTCAGCCGAGAGGGCGGGACCACATCTCACTCAAGGCCTGCCCACAGGGAAATGACGTCACCGACGCGTGAAAAAACTCACGCATGCGCACGAGGGTTCAAGCATGATTGGTGTAATCGCATGTCATTCAAATCCATATAGTTAAAAAAAATAAATAAAAGGGTCGGTTTATTATCTAAGAGACCTCGTATGCCGTCTGTTGCTTCCACTCAAAATTGAAATATGCCGTCTGTTGCTTGCAGTCGAAATTCAAATATGCCGTCTGTTGCTTGCAGTCGAAATTCAAATATGCCGCCTGTTGCTTGCAGTCAAAATTCAAATATGCCATCTGTTGCTTGCAGCCAAAATTCAAATATGCCGTTTGGTGCTGCCACTCAAAATTAAAATATGCCATCAGTTGATTGCAGTCAAAATTCAAATATGCCATCTGTTGCTTGCAGCCAAAATTCAAATATGCCATCTGTTGCTTTCAGCAGAAATTCAAATATGCCCTCTGTTGCTTGCAGTCGAAAATCAAATATGCCATCTTTGCCTGCAGCCAGAATTCAAATATGTCGTCTGTTGTGTAGAAGAATTTTTAGGTCCTTATTTGAACTATGATGAACTATCAAGTGTCCTGATCTGAACTATATGTCCTCTGGCTGAACTAGCAGGTGTTCAACCCAAAAAAGGGCTCTATTAGTCATTCGGTCTGTCAGGTACTTTCCAAGGCCTCTTAGGTGCTTTCCAAGGCCCCTTAGGTACTTTCAGTGCAGTGGGCCTCAGGCCAGCTGCACCTGTGGCAGAAGAGGGTTTTTAAAAAAATCAGTTGTAAATCCTTCAAGTTTTAATGGGAGCGTTTGTCACATTGAAATAATGGCCTTAAACCTGCTTAGGGTTCACTAGAGGACGCTTCCAATAGAAAACCATGTCTTGGGAATAAAATAAATAAAAAAGTCGAAGGAGGAGCGATGTCCGCGGGTCTCCAATAAATAGATGAGCGCGGTCGTCACATATTCAGTCTCTCTAGAGGACTCAGTTTGTATAAGCTCTGTGTCGAAGGCTTAAATAAACTTAAAAACTCTGTGCATTTTATCTTGCTTAAGGCTGAATTAATCCAAAGTGTTGTGTCCTTTCCTTGCAAACCACTTGTAATTAGTTTGTGTTATCTAAAGAAGACATCCTGAGATGACCAGAAAAAAGGACCACGACAGAACTTGGCGAGCCAGCTTCAGGAGGGTCCAGGGGCATTCCGGCAGCCTGGGACGGTCCAGCTCATCCCTCCAGACCGTAAATAACAGTGATCACGACTAAAAGGTAAGCAGAAACCTTTTATAACTTCTGCACGATTTGGAGGAGTGAGTTGGGATTTCCGCCCAAGTTGACAGGTGATATTTTTAATTGCCTCTTACCCAAAAGAACCTGGACTAAGAAAATTGACAAGAGACTAAAAAGATTGAAAATTATCAGGCCTTGTAGATAAAATGCTCAGAAGGTGTGTTTGTTCCCGGGAAAAAGAATGTCTGTGTGAGTGAAAGGTCAGGAATGTTCATGAACTCTGGTGCGGAAAAGAGTGCTTGGGGAATAATTGGTGTTGAAATTCGTTACTAATGTGCCGGCTGATAGCATGCGCTGTAGGGGTTAGTTTAGGGGAGTATACTGACAAATAGGTACAAGGTAATACGAGGTTATTTAAAGAAAAAAGAGACTGAAGTAAAATAAGTGAGAAAAAGAGTTTAACAGAAAATAAGTGCAGAGGAAGCACAAGATAAGCGGGGGCGCAGTAGAAATACCGTACGTGATAAAGAGATTTAAAGAGAAAAGTGCAAAGAAGCACAGCTGACAGTAAGTAAAAAGAGCTCAATAAAGGACGTCATTTTTTAAGAAAAGAGAAAAACTATAAAAAATGAAGAGTTAGTGCAGAATACATGAGAATTAATGAAGCAGAAAATAGTGCAGTAAGGCACCAAATATAAGCTCGCGAGGCGCGGTAAGGCGTCGAAATAAATGAAATATTGTATGCTCAGAGAGGAGCTTGTTAAAAATAATATATTAAGCACAGGATACGCACGCGAGGCGCGGTAAGGCGTAGAAGTAAATGAAATATTGTACGCTCAAAGAGGAGCTTGTTAAAAATAATATATGAGTTGCTGGCAGCGGCGGAGAGCTGTCTCAAACAGAACACATTGATGTTAAGTGATTAAAAAAAAAGGGGTTGTTTGGGGCCACGGAGTGAAAAGTGGCAGAAGTCTAGATAGAGATATATAGAAATTTGTTTTTAATAATTTTTGTGTATAAAGCTTTTGAAGATTGTTGTGTGGGAGAGCGGAGAGTAAGCGGGGAGTTACAGGCAAGCTGTGAGGGCTTGCAGGCTGGCTGACATACAAGATTAATGTGAAGAGTACGAGGAGGAGGAGACGTTTAGACCCAACAGAAGGACTTGGGAGGTGCATGACAGGCAAAGAGGAAAAGTGAGAAACAGAGACAGTGGGGAAAAAAGACAGGAGAAGAGACTGCTATGTAAATACAGAGAAGGTAGATATTATTTCAAAGAAAGAAAACTAATAAACAAACATAGCAGAAAAAGACAAGAGAAGCGGAAAGTGAGAAATTAGAAGGAAAATAGAAAGTTGGGAGCAAAGACATTAGGAAGTGTTAGGGTTGTAAGAGGATTAAAGAAATAAAGTTGGTTATAAATCAAAAGAGTTAAAGCTTAGATTATAGTGAAAAAGCTGACAGACTGATCAATGCTTGGGACAGTCATTGATGGGAGACTTAAGTGATGATGAAATAATACTCCCAGAACATTACTTGACTGACGGAGACATCGAAACCCAGGGAATCAGGACACATTTTTGGCTGGAAAGGACCTATTTTGACAGTGTAGGAGCAGAACATTGGCAGGACGAACAAGAGATCAATCAGAAATTATGGCAGATTACTAAGGTAATCAATCTGAAGCAAAAGAAAGAACAATTCCCTCTAATTAATTGGGAGCTGCTGATAAGACGTCTGTGGCATCAGGGTTTAACCCCGTGGCTGGAGCTGTTTTGTGCTGATCCTAATAAAGAAATTAGCATACCATTAAATCATTTAATAACACTACCAACCGATCCAGGTGAAGAACTGTTTCCAAGGTTGACTCTGACTCTGGTCCCAAGGAAGGTTCGGTGGGAAACAGGTAAATTTTCATATTTAGTTAAAGAAAAAGAAGACGGGCAAAACAGTTGGAAATTTAATCCTTTTAAGGGTTTAAAATACAAAACAGGTGTTACAGCCGGCAAGTTATTGGTCTGGATCAGGACAGCCCCTGAGGGACTACCAGAGCACCATAGAAACATCTCACATAGCGTTTGTCAGGGTTACATGGGTAACTCTCAAGGTCAAGGTCGGGAAAGTACCCCGCTAGACTTAGTACTAAGAAAATATCCAGGAAAACGCACTAAGGCCAACCAATGTATGAGAAAGTGGCACAAAAGGTCACATGGGGGCAGGCAATGGCCTTTGGAGGGATCATTTGATCCAGTGATGTGTGAAGCAGTTGCGGTAGAAATACAGAAAAAAGAAATTAAAGATCAGCAGAAGAACATGAATAACAACAAAAAACGCACTGAAGAAAAAGAAGTCTTGGCCTTGTTCAAGCAGGAAGCGCAGAGGCTACAGCAGAAAAGAGAAAAAATGACAGAGGAAAGATCCAAAGAGACTAAAGCCAGTGCACCGAGCTGGGAAGCAGAGCCACCCCCATACAAACGTCATAATATGGGAAGGACAGCTGGACAATTTGTATTAGGAACTCGTGAAGAGGACCAAGGCATGGATGTGGAGGGCAAATTCACACTGACACTAAAAGCTCGGGAGCCACAAGGAGACAGGTCCTCGATCTGTCAAATGGATCATACAAGGTCTCCAAGTCCAGAAGTAAGTGGTTTCCCATCACGACCAGTAGGGGGAGCCACATATAACAGTAACACTGAGGTAGACGAAGATAGAGAGAAAGACATGAAGTCTCCACCTGCGCCCCGAGGTCCACTGAAAACCGTCCCCTCCCACTATAAGTCAGCCGACTGGACCTTCTCAGGCTATAGAGGCTCCAAAGAGTGGCACAAGAGCTTCTGTGACACACTGGATCTAGCCAGAAAAGGTAATGAAGAACTAGCTGAGCAACTTCGGCTAGCGGAGGAAAGAATACAAAGACATAGGGACGCCGAGGAAAGAAGAACATTACAACAATCAACGCCCAATCGAGGGAATCACATTATAGAGCCACCCACCTGGAAGATTTCTGGTGAGGTCGTCATTGAGAGTGCAAAAGAGGCCCGACTCAGGCAAAGACAACAATGTGTAGCCAAAGACATAACGGCTTTAGAACAGGACATAACTAACTGGATGGATCACCTGGGACCAGTCAGTCGCACTCGATCTGGAAGACAGTATGGAGCCCCCACAGAAGAAGAGGAGGACGAAGACCTCATATGCCCACTGGTGGTCAGGAATGGTCATCATGTGTATACCCCATGGAGCTGGACAGACATGGTGGGGCTGGCCAACAGGCTGCCAGACATCACCCAAGGAGCTGGGAGATGGATAACTGCCTTAGAAGAAGGCACTGCAGGGGTAACCTTGTCTTTAGGTGACATAAAAGCCTTGCTAATGCATGTAATGGGAAAACATGACACTGAAGAATTAGCAGAAAAGGTTGGACTAACACAGATGATGGGCACTAATCAACATGATGAAGTCCCCTTTAATTGCTATAGAAACTCCATGTGGGAAGGACTGAGAAGAAAGTACCCTGAGGTCTTGGATCCCTCTAAATTGGATGATGAGGAGTGGACACCTGAAGAGTGCCCAAAGAAGTTCCTGCACCGATTCCAGAAGAGATGGGCGGAGGAAACAGGAAATGCATGGAACCATTCTCCAGCAACTGAAATCCTGTTTAAAATAACTGTAAAAAAGGCTCTACCAGATGAGGTTCAGAAAGCCCTAGATGGAGTCGTGGGACTATCAAAAATGAATTGGGCTTTATACTCTGAGCATATTTGTCACCATCTTGAAATCTACAAGAAAGAAAAACAAAAAGAAGAAGATGCAGCAAAATCCCTGACGAAAAAATTGGTGCAGATGCAGTTGGGAGAACTAACCAAAGGCAAGAAAGAAAAAACAAAGACCCAGGCACCAATGATGACCCCTGTTCCTTCTGAGCCGGCAAGCACAGGCCCTACGGCAAACACTGCTGCCACCATACAGGCACCTGTGGTAACAGCCACACAGAGCCCCCGAGGAGCAGCAGGGAGCACTCCTGCAGGAGGAGTCTCAGCACCAGTGGAGCATCACTATCACTACCATAGCACTGGCAAACCCGGGAAAGGACCCACCTACAGTCATGGGTGGAGAGGAGAGTCACGGAACTTTCAAGGTCAAAGAGGAGGGTGGCGAAGAGGATCTCGCCAACCTTCATTTGGAAGCAGATTCCAAAACTCAGCTCCCAGGAACAGTCAAGCGGGACCGCCTATGGGACCAACACCCCCAATAGGGGATCAACCCTCTAATGAGTGTTGGAGCTGTGGACAACCTGGACATCGAATGAGAAATTGTCCAGCCCGACCTTGGGTTGGACCCTCTGCCTATTGGCAATAGGGGGGCCTAGAGAAGACAGAGGGGGAAACGGTGGCATTGGCTATTTCTATGATACCTAAGGAAGAGCCAACCGTCACCGTTAATATACAAAACAGAGATTTCCCTTTCATGGTGGATACAGGGGCAACATACTCTTGCATAGGGAAAATGGGCGCTCATCTCCCCCTCTCTGGGTCTGTAATTAAGACCATCGGCTTCTCTGGGAAAACTCAAATAATACCTTTTACACGCCCACTTCCTGTAACGATTGCAGGAAAAACAATTGAAGCACCCCTGTTATACTCACAAAATACACCTGTGAATTTGCTGGGAAGAGACATTTTATGTAAGCTACAAACCCAGATAGTGTGTACCCATCAAGGACTGCAAATACACTTTCCTGACGAAGCACTCACCAACATTATGGTGCTTATGGACATGGAAAACAAGGTCCGACCTGTGCACCCATGGTATACTGGCTGAAGTTACAACCAGAAAATTCAAATCTCCAACTGGAATGGGAAAAATGGAAGCCCTGGGCAGAACAACACTATGCAGCAGTATATACACCTAGTTTACCTTTACATGTCACCCTGATGTTCGATGCCAAACAAGAACAGGCTGACTATGCATGCTGCTGGGATGCATTGATGAATCAACGGCTGTTTCACATAACCACCACAGAAATGTATTTAGGCCCCCAAGGGGCCGCAGCTTCTGTCAAGCTAACTTCAGCTGAACAACAATGGTATCAAGTGCCGAATGCCACGCCTCATGTGACCCTTTTAGTCTCAGAAAAGTACGAATCCCATGACCTAGGTCCAATGGTAAAGACAGCCTCAGAAGTTGAAGAATGGCAAAACATGGAAAGTCCACAAGTACATCTGTCAAAAGACCAGCAGTTTATACGAATTAACTTAAAAGTAAATGATGAGGCTATAGCTCAAAACGTGGAGCTCAATCCTAGACCAGAGGGACAGATGGTGTTATCGGCCCAACAAGAGAAATTGTTAGAGCAAATACCACCAGTGGTGTGGTCCAAAAGCAAAACAGATGTAGGACTAGTAAAAACAGCCTTACCAGTAAAAATAAAAGTAAAACCGGGAGCAAAACTGCCTCACCAAAGGCAGTATCCATTAAAACCTCAGGCTATTGAAGACATAAAACCAGTAATTAAGGGACTAATGGCAGCTGGAGTTTTAATAAAAACTGCAAGCCCATGCAATACTCCTATCTATCCTATCCCTAAAAACAATACCAAAGAGTATCGGCTGGTACATGATCTGCGTCCTGTCAATGCAATAATAGAAATGGATGCACCTATAGTACCTGATCCGCATACTATACTATCAAGCATCCCTGCTGGAGCAAAATGGTACACAGTAATCGATCTGTGTTCAGCCTATTTCAGTGTGCCTGTGCACCCAGATTCACAACATTTGTTTGCATTCACATTTCTGGGACAACAGCTAACGTATACACGGCTACCTCAGGGACTGAACCTGTCCCCAGCCATCTTTAACAAAGTCCTGGCTGAAGATTTACAACACCTTGACATACCCAGTACATTGGTGCAATATATGGATGATCTCCTTATTGCATCAGAGACTCAAGAACAGTGTGAAAAAGATTCATTAATTGTATTGCATGCATTGGCAGATGGAGGTCATAAAGTAAGTAAGGACAAATTGCAGTTCTGCAAACAACAAGTAGAATACTTGGGAAGACAGTTGTGTGGGACCACGCGATGTATAGCCCCAAGCCAAGTGGAAGCTATAATCAAGGCTCCCAAACCCCAAACAGTGGGACAGATGCTTTCATTCCTTGGGATGGCAGGGTACAGTCGGCCGTGGATTTGTGATTATGCTATAAAAACTGTACCTTTGCGTGCCATGATTAGAGCAGTGGGGCAAACAAGCAATGCAGCGCTCCTCGTCTGGACAGATGAGGCAACGGGAGCTTTTGAGGCCCTAAAAACAGACATGCAATCTGCTCCCGCGTTAGGTAACCCAGATTATGGGAAACCTTTCCATTTGTATGTTACTGAAAAAGCTGGTTATGCTTGTGCTGTACTAATGCAGGAAACAAATGAAGGAAAACAACCATTGGCCTATTATAGTACAAAGCTTGACAACATTGAAACAGGATTGCCACCATGCTATCAGGGTCTAGCAGCAGCTGCCTTTGCATTTCAAAAAGCATCATCCATAATCATGGGACATGCAGTAACGTTGTACACGTCGCATCAGTTACATGCCCTGCTAACCAGTCAACGTTTTGTCTTAACACAAGCTAGACGCACTGGATATGAAGTTGTGTTGTCCGCTCCAGAAATAACAATACAACGTTGTCACACGGTGAATCCCGCCACCAAATTGACCACACCGTTAGATGGTACTCCACATAACTGTGTGGCAGAGACAGAGAAATTTTTGAGAGCCAGAGAACATTTGTATAATCACGCCATAGATGCAGATCTAACCCTGTTCGTGGACGGCTCATGCTTTCGGGATGCCGCGGGATTGCATGCGGGTATGGGGATTGTTAAACTAAACACGGATGGCGAGACCTTTGAATTACTGGAGTCCCAAGGAATTGATCAGCCTTGTTCAACCCAACTGGCAGAAATCAAAGCCTTAACTATGGCTTGCCAGATAGCTAAAGATCAACGTGTTAATATCTACACAGACTCAGCCTACGCTTATGGCGTATGTCATGTACATGCAAACATTTGGAAACAAAGGGGATTCCTGAGAGCAGATGGCACCCCTGTCACTCATGGAGAAGCGATTTCCCAACTGTTACAAGCTCTCCAATTACCGTCTGAGGTAGCCATCATTAAATGTGCAGGTCATCAAAAGAATAATAACATCATAGCTCAAGGTAACAACCTAGCAGATGACGCAGCTCGCAAAGGAGCACAAGGGGAAAATATGTTTCCCCTGTTAACCATCCAAGATTGTGCCCCACTGGTTTCACTTGACGCACTGATAGTGGCTCAAAGTAGGGCCAGTGGAGAAGAAAAACGAATGTGGGTTAAACGAGGCGCTATTGAGACACGCAGTCAGGGGCCAGCGGACAAGCTGTGGCGCAGTAGTCATGGACATTTTGTGTTACCCACCAATTTATTACGACATGCAATCATTTGGGCCCACGGACCCGATCATTGTTCACGAGTCCAAATTATGAACAAACTAAAAGCTGTCTGGTGGTCACCATATATGGCAGCTACAGTGGACCGTTTGTTGAATGAGTGTGAGGTATGTGCACAGTACAATGTCCGGAAATCATTCACAGCCCCTTTAGCCCACATTCCGGTCCCTGATGGGCCATTCAGACATCTTATGATGGATTTCATAGACATGGGAGCTGAAAACCGAGTTAAACGAATGAGATATGTTTTGGTAGTGATATGCAGGTTCAGCCGATGGATTGAGGCAGTAGCCTCTGCAAATCAAGACCATAAAACGGTAGCCAAATTCCTGTGCCGAGACGTCTTTCCAAGATTTGGCATTCCAGATACTATCTCATATGACAACGGTAGTGCTTTTGTAGCCAAGGTTACACAAGAAACATTCAAACAATTGGGTATCAAACAGAAATTTGGGTGTGTTTATCACCCCCAATCAAATGGGGCGGTGGAACGGGCTAATGGCATTTTAAAGAACAAACTAGCAAAAATCATAGCAGACAGCAATGGCAAACTAACCTGGCTGGATGCGTTGCCGCTTGCTTTATTGTCAATGCGCTCACAAACTAACCGACTAACCCATTTGACACCATTTGAAGCTCTTACTGGTCGGCCGATGCCTATTCCATACCTGAGAGGACCCTATGAAGGACCATCACTGGAGCAGCTACAAGACGAATGGCATAATTATCTGAGACAGTTAACCCAAATACACAAAACTATCTTTTTGCAGGTCAAAGGTGCTACAGAAGACAGAGAAGCAGAGATTCCACTTGAAAATCAGACCATCCAGCCTGGTGATCTGGTTTACGTCAAAGTGTTCAAAAAGAAGTGGGACAGGCCCCGCCGAGAAGGTCCTTTTAAAGTTATTCTTGCCTCACGTACAGCAGTCAAAGTAGATGGTAAGGACACTTGGTTTCATTTAAACCACTGCTGTAGGGTTGGTGGCCCAGCGCCCCTGCGGCCTCGGCAAGCTCATCTTGGCAGAGCCGCCGGGCCAAGGGGGGAAGCAAGAGAAGCCAGAGACCCTACAGCAGCACCGAGGGACGGCCACGCCTCCCTGCAGCCAGAAGCAGCACCGAGGGAAGGCCATGCCTCCCTGCAGCCAGGCGAACACCGGCCAAGGCGCTCACAGAGACTGATTGAACAAAGACGACGCGCAGCTTCAGAGAGTAGTGGATCCCTGCCAGATAGAGCAGCGACAGACTCAGATGCAGACTCAGAAACAACTGGAGACGCAGGCCAACAGACAGACAAAGATACCTTCCGACAGATAGACAGGCCACAGGAGACATCAGACTCGGACAGCAACTCAGTAGATTTACCGACAGAAGAACCGCAGGAAGTACAACCCAGACAAAGCACAGATACACCACACATCCCTAGTGACAGCTCATCTAGTGACGGCTCACTCAGTAGCACATCTAGTAGTACATCTCAACAGTCACCAGAACAATGATTAAGGAATTATTCAAGGGATTGACAATACTACTGGTGGTTAGTATGGGAGAAAATAGACATCCAAAACATACAACGGACTGTGCCGTGGCCATGGCCGCAATAGCAACTAAACAAGGCATTCTAAACACAGGAAAAACATATAATTTGGTATACATTAAATCAAAAGCCTACAAGAACATAGGAATACAGGGAAAGCTGGGGGATTACATATTAGGTGAAGCCATTAGCATCAAATGTGAAGAGGAGGGAACACTCAACATAGAGGTAATTTGTGATAAAAGAGGATGCAGGGAAACCAAGCAAGACATAACTGTTACAGTACATGAAGCCACAAAATGGGTAAAAATCAAACCAAGGAAAGAGAGGACAATTAGAAGCCTAGAAACAAGCAGTCACTTAGGGAGATGGGATCCCAGTACAGACCTAGCCCGCACACAAGGGTTGAAGACCAATTTATTTTACCAATGGTTGAAATTTTCGGCTAGACAGATCAGTGAAAAGCCTTGCATAGCCTGTCACCGGAAGGGTGTGATACCTCAGGCTAAACCCCTACCTGATATCAACAACTGTTATAGGAGCCCCCAACATAACTCAGACCAAGCAGAATGCTATACACAATGTGTTATGAAAATGGCAGCAGGTGATGAAAAATATGCTGCCGACAGTAAACTTTGTCCAGTGCCTCTAAGTACAGAAGGAACCGTTCCACCTATGATTAAAATAGAGAAAGGGATGATACACCCATTTTGTATAGCTAAAGGATTAGTAGCACAATACATAAGCGATTGGCAGGTAGGGACGACCCAGTCAAAACACCACATACAGTGTATGCAAAAGCAGCAAGAATATAAACCGGCCAAAGCATCATGGAACATTACCGTATGTCACACCCTGCCAGCAGCAGGCATACACTGTGAACAAATAGTACCGGCCACAGGGAGGTCTGTAATTGGACTGAATCTCACCCATGCTTCATGGGTATCTACTCCAAATTTAGCTAAGGGAACGGTACCCTTGGCTGACATCTTTTGGATATGCGGACAAAAAAGGAAACTCCTGTCATCGCTGTCCCCTAATTGGAAAGGCCTTTGTGCTCCCGTGATGCTCACAGGAGCAATAACAGTAATTGAAATGCCAAATTCAATACAACCCATGCCACAGAAACTTCGTAAGAAAAGAGGAATAATGACATTTAAAACAGACTACAACATCACAGTAAGAAACGGGATACCAGAAGGGATACCCCGACAATTAGAAGCCAGTAGCAGAGTTAAAGCAGATGAAGACGGGGATAAATGGGGATGGGCATTGGCTCTGTTCGGGGTTACTCCAAAAGTCCGTTATAGGTTCCAGGAGGTGCAGTGGATTAATTACTTGTGGTATAATCAACAAAGATATTTGAATTGGACATTGGCAGCTGTAGGAGCTTTAACCGAACAACTGCACGCCACCTCGCTAATGACAATGCAAAATAGGTTAGCTATCGAGATGATGATGGCTGATGAACAAGGAGTTTGTATTATGATTCAAGTTTGTACTTGACCCAGCTATCTTAGCTAATTATAGGCCAATCTCCAACCTTCCTTTTCTCTCAAAAATTCTTGAAAGGGTAGTTGTAAAACAGCTAACTGATCATCTGCAGAGGAATGGTCTATTTGAAGAGTTTCAGTCAGGTTTTAGAATTCATCATAGTACAGAAACAGCATTAGTGAAGGTTACAAATGATCTTCTTATGGCCTCAGACAGTGGACTCATCTCTGTGCTTGTTCTGTTAGACCTCAGTGCTGCTTTTGATACTGTTGACCATAAAATTTTATTACAGAGATTAGAGCATGCCATAGGTATTAAAGGCACTGCGCTGCGGTGGTTTGAATCATATTTGTCTAATAGATTACAATTTGTTCATGTAAATGGGGAATCTTCTTCACAGACTAAAGTTAATTATGGAGTTCCACAAGGTTCTGTGCTAGGACCAATTTTATTCACTTTATACATGCTTCCCTTAGGCAGTATTATTAGACGGTATTGCTTAAATTTTCATTGTTACGCAGATGATACCCAGCTTTATCTATCCATGAAGCCAGAGGACACACACCAATTAGCTAAACTGCAGGATTGTCTTACAGACATAAAGACATGGATGACCTCTAATTTCCTGCTTTTAAACTCAGATAAAACTGAAGTTATTGTACATGGCCCCACAAATCTTAGAAACATGGTGTCTAACCAGATCCTTACTCTGGATGGCATTACCCTGACCTCTAGTAATACTGTGAGAAATCTTGGAGTCATTTTTGATCAGGATATGTCATTCAAAGCGCATATTAAACAAATATGTAGGACTGCTTTTTTGCATTTACGCAATATCTCTAAAATCAGAAAGGTCTTGTCTCAGAGTGATGCTGAAAAACTAATTCATGCATTTATTTCCTCTAGGCTGGACTATTGTAATTCATTATTATCAGGTTGTCCTAAAAGTTCCCTAAAAAGCCTTCAGTTAATTCAAAATGCTGCAGCTAGAGTACTGACGGGGACTAGAAGGAGAGAGCATATCTCACCCATATTGGCCTCTCTTCATTGGCTTCCTGTTAATTCTAGAATAGAATTTAAAATTCTTCTTCTTACTTATAAGGTTTTGAATAATCAGGTCCCATCTTATCTTAGGGACCTCGTAGTACCATATCACCCCAATAGAGCGCTTCGCTCTCAGACTGCAGGCTTACTTGTAGTTCCTAGGGTTTGTAAGAGTAGAATGGGAGGCAGAGCCTTCAGCTTTCAGGCTCCTCTCCTGTGGAACCAGCTCCCAATTCAGATCAGGGAGACAGACACCCTCTCTACTTTTAAGATTAGGCTTAAAACTTTCCTTTTTGCTAAAGCTTATAGTTAGGGCTGGATCAGGTGACCCTGAACCATCCCTTAGTTATGCTGCTATAGACGTAAACTGCTGGGGGGTTCCCATGATGCACTGTTTCTTTCTCTTTTTGCTTTGTATGCACCACTCTGCATTTAATCATTAGTGATCGATCTCTGCTCCCCTCCACAGCATGTCTTTTTCCTGGTTCTCTCCCTCAGCCCCAACCAGTCCCAGCAGAAGACTGCCCCTCCCTGAGCCTGGTTCTGCTGGAGGTTTCTTCCTGTTAAAAGGGAGTTTTTCCTTCCCACTGTATTCAAGTGCTTGCTCACAGGGGTTCGTTTTGACCGTTGGGGTTTTACATAATTATTGTATGGCCTTGCCTTACAATATAAAGCGCCTTGGGGCAACTGTTTGTTGTGATTTGGCTCTATATAAAAAAATTGATTGATTGATTGATTATGATCAAAGCCACCAAATGTTGCACAGCTATTCCCATGCGTACAGGGGAAGACGGAAAGAGCTCTTAATCACACTTGAAGAGATGCAACAGGAACTATTAAGTAACTCCATAGGAGGGAGAAATGAAACTGACGATTCTGGATACATCGTAGGGAATGGAGTGAATATTGGCCCACTATTTACACTATTTGGGGCTCTAAGGAGAGGGTGGATATCATGGAAAGACTGGTTATATCAGATAGGTGTAGTCTTGGCACTAACAGGGGTGGCGGTCTTGCTGGTAATATGTTGTGGTATTCCCTTGATAAAATTTCTGGTCAATAACTTGATTTCATCCACAGTAGGACAGCTCCCACTGTTAGCCGTCCGAGCCCTAGAAGAAAGCACAAACGAAATAGACAGAGAACCAGAATATATGGAAATGGATGAAATACCAATTATCCTCCCCGACAGCCCCCAGCTACCTAATATTGTGGCGTATACCCCAGATAGGGAGGACTGGGTTGGACCATGCTTGGTGATATTGTAGACGAGGAAGAAGACATGCACGCACATTTACATTCACACACATGCACCCACAACAATGAGGGATAGGATAGACAGTATCTGAAAGAATGACATGGAGCTGTAATAATGAACGTATATGTATATTAATAGGACACAGGAGTATGGCTGAGAGACCATACTCCCCTGATCAGGGACCTATGCCTGATCTGCCTCTATCAAGTCTGATTGGACTCTCAGAACTGTTTGGAGAAGAGGATATACAGGAGGGATGGTCGAGCCATGATTGGTCGCCCCAGCCGCCATCCATCCAGCAACTAAACCAGTTAGCAACAGAAGGATCTTCATCGTTCCAGCACCTGGCGATGACGGCTTCACAGAATCTGCCTGCAGCAAGAGTCGGCCCGAGGACTCCACCATCATCTGAAGGACCCTTTGGACTCAGGAACACACCCCTTCCGCAGATGCCATGGAGACAGTCACATGTGCCAGTGGCAACGATACCCTCCAGGGGAGGCAGCCAAGGTCGGCCATATGCAGCAACCGCCTGAGTGCATCCTAGACCCAATTCACTGCTAGGACCTGTCCCCAGCTTTTCACCCCCAAGGCAGGAGAGATATTCCGATCAGCCCAGTGCCTCTGGAGGAGGATCAGCAGGGGTGGACCTTAGCCGAACTCACCCACCAGGACAGAGGGGAGCTTTGTACAGGCTGCTAAATGCCCAGAGTGTCCCAACCACTTGCCCGTGCGACATCAACAATACTCCCCCCACACACGAAATGCCTTCCCCCTTGTACTTCCTGTCCCCTGGACTGCACAACCTTAATCTGGTCATGGTCACCCCACTGGACATGGCAATCTTGGCTCGAGAGCTTCGTCTTCCACAAGAGTCTGCTCCAAAAACCTTGGAGCAGCTCCTGCCCCTCACAAATCACATTCCCCATGGGCTATTTGAGGAAATCATGCCACAACTGAGTCAGACAGCTGCATACCTGTTAAGGATACACCGTGACAATGCCAACATCTCTTGTGCTCAGGAGGGCCTCCATACTCAACTGTGTGGTCTTCAGTCTAGTATGGACATGCTAGCCAGCATGATGGAGCATATGGAGAGGGAACACCTAGGGCTGGCCACCACCACCCTGAATGTGGGCAAGAATTCTCTGGGGGCCCTGTACAACCTGGCCAAGCAGCACAAGGAGCTGGAAAGATCCATCAGAGAACTGCGCGACTGTCTGAAAGCCAGAATTCCTGATCCTTCCCCCACTACCCCTGAAAGGCCAACCTCCCCATATTCCCCAACTTCTCCCAAAACTTCAGACGCTGAGTAAATGCTGAGGAGCGCGGACTGACGTAATGGCACTGAAAACGGACGATGATCTTGGTTCTTGAGTTTGAATTGCGGACTGGTTTCAGAAATCCGAGTGTAAATAAAAAAAACAAAAAAACAAAGAAGGATATATGTTAGTAACGAAGGTCGGGTAAATGTCTGTCCTTACCATCATCTGCGTAACACAGATAAAGCTAAATGCATACACATAGATATCACATTGCAAAGTTATAAAAAGGGGACCCTTACACAGCGTGTTTGGAGATTTAGTAGTAAAGATGCACCATAGGGACCCCTTTTTCTTAAATTATAGCATGCCTCCAGAGACATGCATCGCCTAAATTTGGCGTCTGGCCAAAAAGGGCATTAGAAAACAAGCTGAAAAAGAAGAAAAACAAAGTGGAAAATGTTGAGAAATGGCCTATAATGAAAACCATTATATGATTGATTAAGGCAAATGACTTAAGGACGGACATGAAGGGAAACCATTTACTGTGTTTATCATTTAACTAGATATAGCTGCGCTAACCTTAGAATAGTTTCTTGATTGGTTGACTAAATAATGGTAACGTAGGGGTTATTTGATGCATTTAAATAATAAATGTGTGACGCTTTAACAAAATAATATGTAGAACCAAGTATAATGGGTTGGAGCCTCTGGTTGAGTGAGACAATAGATGCCAGAAGATGATTGGTTGCACTAATGTCAATGTAATGCCTTTACTTTGCCATGATTAAGAGGTTGCTGTAACTTGTTTTATGTGGCCATTTTAAGTGCCTTGAATTACACCAAAACTCAATGTTTGAATGTCACCTTGCGTTGATATAATCCAGCTAATTGATCACCTTGTGTCTTAGTATGTAGGTTCACCTGCACTTAAACTTAAATATATTTACCGTGTGAAGTATCACTTATATTCATATCCGCACCAGTATCAGTATTATCAGTAATTCGAGTGATGTGTTTTTCTTTTTTATTGCAATACACAAATGAGGACGTCTTGTCAGTAAACAGCCCAAGAGTATAGTTGATGTAATGGGACTCTTTCGAGTCCCAGAGGAGGGACTGTAGAAGACTTTTTAGGTCCTTATTTGAACTATGATGAACTATCAAGTGTCCTGATCTGAACTATATGTCCTCTGGCTGAACTAGCAGGTGTTCAACCCAAAAAAGGGCTCTATTAGTCATTCGGTCTGTCAGGTACTTTCCAAGGCCTCTTAGGTGCTTTCCAAGGCCCCTTAGGTACTTTCCCGCAGGCCAGGTGCAGTGGGCCTCAGGCCAGCTGCACCTGTGGCAGAAGGGGGTTTTTAAAAAATCAGTTGTAAATCCTTCAAGTTTTAATGGGAGCGTTTGTCACATTGAAATAATGGCCTAACACCTGCTTAGGGTTCACTAGAGGACGCTTCCAATAGAAAACCATGTCTTGGGATTAAAATAAATAAAAAAGTCGAAGGAGGAGCGATGCCCGCGGGTCTCCAACAAATAGATGAGCGCGGTCGTCACATATTCAGTCTCTCTAGAGGACTCAGTTTGTATAAGCTCTGTGTCGAAGGCTTAAATAAACTTAAAAACTCTGCATTTTATCTTGCTTAAGGCTGAATTATTCCAAAGTGTTGTGTCCTTTCCTTGCAAACCACTTGTAATTAGTTTGTGTTATCTAAAGAAGACATCCTGAGATGACCAGAAAAAAGGACCACGACAGTTGCCTGCAGCCAGAATTCAAACGTGCCATCTGTTGCTTGCAGCCAGAATTCAAATATGCCACCTTTGCTTGCATTCAAATTTCAAATATGAGACCTTTGCTTGCAGTCAAAATTCAAATATGCTGTTTATTTCTTGCAGTCAAAATTCAAATATGCCCGTCTGTTGCTTGCAGTCAAAATTGAAATATGCCGTCAGGTGCTTCCACTCAAAATTCAAATATGCCGTCTGCTGCTTGCAGTCAAAATTCAAATATTGTCATCTGTTGCTTGCAATCAAAATTGAAATATACCGTCTGCTGCTTGTAGTCAAAAAATTATGAAATCATGAAAAACAAAACAATGCTCCAACACATCACTAGTATTTTGTTGCACCATCTCTGGCTTTTATAACAGCTTGCAGTCTCTGAGGCATGGACTTAATGAGTGACAAACAGTACTCTTCATCAATCTGGCTCCAACTTTCTCTGATTGCTGTTGCCAGATCAGCTTTGCAGGTTGGAGCCTTGTCATGGACCATTTTCTTCAACTTCCACCAAAGATTTTCAATTGGATGAAGATCCAGACTATTTGCAGGCCATGACATTGACCCTATGTGTCTTTTTGCAAGGAATGTTGTCACAGTTATTGCTCTATGGCAAGATGCATTATCATCTTGAAAAATGATTTCATTATTCCCACACATCCTTTCAATTGATGGGATAAGAAAAGTGTCCAAAATATCAACGTAAACTTGTGCATTTATTGATGATGTAATGACAGCCATTCTCCCAGTGCCTTTACCTGACATGCAGTCTCAATCTCATTGGAACAGCACCAAACAAAAGTTCCAGCATCATCACCTTGCCCAATGCAGATTCCAGATTCATCACTGAATATGACTTTCATCCAGTCATCCACATCCAGTCCACGATTGCTTTTCCTTAGCCCATTGTAACCTTGATTTTTCTGTTTAGGTGTTAATGATGGCTTTCGTTTAGCTTTTCTGTATGTAAATCCCATTTCCTTTAGGCAGTTTCTTACAATTCGGTCACAGACGTTGACTCCAGTTTCCTCCCATTCGTTCCTCATTTGTTTTGTTGTGCATTTTCGATTTTTGAGACATATTGCTTTAAGTTTTCTGTCTTGACGCTTTGATGTCTTCCTTGGTCTACCAGTATGTTTGCCTTTAACAACCTTCCCATGTTGTTTGTATTTGGTCCAGAGTTTAGACACAGCTGACTGTGAACAACCAACATCTTTTGCAACATTGCATGATGATTTACTCTCTTTTAAGAGTTTGATAATCCTCTCCTTTGTTTCAATTGACATGTCTCGTGTTGGAGCCATGATTCATGTCAGTCCACTTGGTGCAACAGCTCTCCAAGGTGTGATCACTCCTTTTTAGATGCAGACTAACGAGCAGATCTGATTTGATGCAGGTGTTAGTTTTGGGGATGAAAATTTACAGGGTGATTCTATAATTTATTCCTCAGAATTGAGTGATTCCATATTTTTTTCCCTCTGCTTGGTCTAAAAAAGTAACCGTTACTGACTGCCACAATTTTTTTCCTGATTTCTTATAGTGTTTCTTAAAGCCAGAAAGTTGCCATTTGAAATGACTTTAGTTTTGTGTCATGTCTGTGATCTTCTTTTTTTCTCCAAAATTAAACAACTGAATGAACATCCTCCGAGGCCGGTGATTCCATAATTATTGCCAGGGGTTGTAAGTTTGAACTCTGTTGGTGCTGAACTCTCCATTTTGATAAAGCAGGCTCCTGTGCTGAACTCACCTCGCACCAAAAGACAATTCTTCAGTTCATATCTCTTGTGAATTAATAAACTGCTGTTCTTGATCATCTGCCTTCTTGTCTGGCTGACCTGCTACTGGGGTTCAATTTAGTCTGTCCCTACGCCACACCGTAACACTATTTTCACTGAATATATATTTAACATGTTAATATAAAGGCATCCTATCATCACTATGAATATATATTTAGCAGATTGTTAATATACAGGCATGCTACCATCACTATGAATATATTTTTAGTGGATTGTTTATTTAGGCATCCTATCATTATTGAATATATATTTAACATATTAATATACAGGCATCCTATTATGACTCTGAATATATATTTAGCAGATTGTTAATATAGAAGCATGCTACCATCACTATGAATATATATTTAGTGGCATCCTATCATTGTTGAATATATATTTAACATATTAATAAACAGGCATCCTATCATCGCTGAATATATATATATATATATATATATATATATATATATATATATATATATATATATATATATATATATATATATATATATATATATATATATATAGCATGTCCCTTCGGCTGCTCCCTTGTTTGCAGTCAGGGTCGCCACAGCAAATCCAAGGCGGATCTGCATGTTGAATTGGCACAGGTTTTACACCGGATGCCCTTCCTGACGCAACTCCACATTACATGGAGAAATGTAGCAGGGGTGGGGTTTGAACCAGTGCGGGAACCTTCTGCACTGAAGCCAAGTGCACTAACCTCTTGTCCACCATATATATACGAGGGCTGTCAATAAAGTATAGGTCCTTTTTATTTTTTTCAAAAACTATATGGATTTCATTCATATGTTTTTACGTCAGACATGCTTGAACCCTCGTGCGCATGCGTGAGTTTTTCCACACCTGTTGGTGACGTCATTCGCCTGTGAGCACTCCTTGTGGGAGGAGTCGTCCAGCCCCTCGTCGGAATTCCTTTGTCTGAGAAGTTGCTGAGAGACTGGCACTTTGTTTGATCAAAATATTTTCTAAACCTGTGAGACACATCGAAGTGGACACGGTTCGAAAAATTAAGCTGGTTTTCGGTGAAAAGTTTAACAGATGATGAGAGATTTTGAGGTGATACTGTGGCTTTAAGGACTTCCCACGGAGCGAGACGTTGTGCAGCACTCTCAGGCGGCGTCGTCAGCCTGTTTCAAGCTGAAAACCTCCACATTTCAGGCTCTATTGATCCAGGACGTCGTGAGAGAACAGAAAAGTTTCAGAAGAAGTCGGTTTCAGCATTTTATCCGGATATTCCACTGTTAAAGGAGATTTTTTTAATGAAAGACGTGCGGACGGGTCCGCGAGTCGGGACGCAGCCGGCGCGGTGCGGCGGCACAGGAAAAACACCTCCGTGTTGATAACCATTTGTAAAATCCAGGCGGTTTTTGATGGGTTTCAGTGGAGTGAGTATATGAAAAATTGTTTAACAGCTGGACATGTTCCAACTTGTCCTTAAGGCTTCCAACGGAGGTGTTTTTCCTGTGGCGGAGCGTCGCAGCGGCTGCGAGCTGACGCTGCAATCCGCCCGCACGTCTTGAAATGTGGAGGTTTTCAGCTTGAAACAGGCTGGCGATGGCGCCTGGGAGTGCTGCACGACGTCTCGCACCGTGGGAAGTCCTTAAAGCGACAGTATCACCTCAAAATCTCTCATCAGCCGTTAAAATTTTCACGGAAAACCAGTTGAATTTTTCGAACCGTGTCCACTTCGATGTGTCTCACAGGTTTAGAAAAAATTTTGATCAAACAAAGCGCCAGTCTCTCAGCAACTTCTCAGACAAAGGAATTCCGACGAGGGGCTGGACGACTCCTCCCACAAGGCATGCTCACAGGTGAATGACGTCACCGACAGGCGTGGAAAAACTCACGCATGCGCACAAGGGTTCAAGCATGTCTGACGTAAAAACATATGCATGAAATCCATATAGTTTTTGAAAAAAATAAAAAAGACCTATACTTTATTTACAGCCCTCATATATATATATATATATATATATATATATATATATATATATATATATATATATATATATATATATATATATATATATATATAAAAACATATTAATATACAGGCATCCAATCATCAATATGAATATATATTTAGCAGATTGTTAATATTTAGGCATCCTATCATCGCTGAATATATATTTAACATATTAATATACAGGCAACTTATCATCAGTGTGAATATATATTTAGCTGATTGTTAATATAGAGGTATGCTAACATCAATATGAATATATATTTTGTGGATTGATAATATTTAGGCATCCTATCATTGTTGAATATATATTTAACATATTAATATACAGGCAACCTATCATCAGTGTGAATATATATTTAGCTGATTGTTAATATACAGGGATCCTATCATCACTGTGAATATATATTTAGCGGATTGTTAATATACAGGCATCCTATCATCACTGTGAATATATATTTAGCTGATTGTTAATATACAGGGATCCTATCATCACTGTGAATATATATTTAGCGGATTGTTAATATACAGGCATCCTATCATCACTGTGAATATATATTTAGCTGATTGTTAATATACAGGGATCCTATCATCACTGTGAATATATATTTAGCTGATTGTTAATATAGAGGTATGCTAACATCAATATGAATATATATTTTGTGGATTGATAATATTTAGGCATCCTATCATTGTTGAATATATATTTAACATATTAATATACAGGCAACCTATCATCAGTGTGAATATATATTTAGCTGATTGTTAATATACAGGGATCCTATCATCACTATGAATATATATTTAGTGGATTGTTAATATACAGGCATCCTATCATCACTGTGAATATATATTTAGCGGATTGTTAATATACAGGCATCCTATCATCACTGAATATATATTTAACATATTATTAATATACAGGCGTCCTATCATCACTGTGAATATATATTTAACATATTATTAATATACAGGCATCCTATCATCACTGAATATATATTTAACATATTATTCATATACATGCATCCTATCATCACTATGAATATATATTTAACATATTATTAATATACAGGCATCCTATCATCACTGAATATATATTTAACATATTATTCATATACATGCATCCTATCATCACTATGAATATATATTTATCAGGTTATTAATATACAGGCATCCTATCATCACTATGAATATATATTTATCAGGCTATTAATATACAGGCATCCTATCATCACTATGAATATATATTTAGCGGATTGTTAATATACAGGCATCCTATCATCACTGAATATATATTTAACATATTATTAATATACAGGCATCCTATCATCACTATGAATATATATTTATCAGGCTATTAATATACAGGCATCCTATCATCACTATGAATATATATTTAGCGGATTGTTAATATACAGGCATCCTATCATCACTGAATATATATTTAACATATTATTAATATACAGGCATCCTATCATCACTATGAATATATATTTATCAGGTTATTAATATACAGGCATCCTATCATCACTATGAATATATCTTTATCAGGTTATTAATATACAGGCATCCTATCATCACTATGAATATATATTTATCAGGCTATTAATATACAGGCATCCTATCATCACTATGAATATATATTTAGCGGATTGTTAATATACAGGCATCCTATCATCACTGAATATATATTTAACATATTATTAATATACAGGCATCCTATCATCACTGTGAATATATATTTCAAGGATTATTAATATACAGGCGTCCTATCATCACTGTGAATATATATTTAACATATTATTAATATACAGGCATCCTATCATCACTGTGAATATATATTTCAAGGATTATTAATATACAGGCGTCCTATCATCACTGAATATATATTTAACATATTATTCATATACATGCATCCTATCATCACTATGAATATATATTTATCAGGTTATTAATATACAGGCATCCTATCATCACTATGAATATATATTTAGCGGATTGTTAATATACAGGCATCCTATCATCACTATGAATATATATTTAACATATTATTAATATACAGGCATCCTATCATCACTGAATATATATTTAACATATTATTCATATACATGCATCCTATCATCACTATGAATATATATTTAGCGGATTGTTAATATACAGGCATCCTATCATCACTGAATATATATTTAACATATTATTAATATACAGGCATCCTATCATCACTATGAATATATATTTATCAGGCTATTAATATACAGGCATCCTATCATCACTATGAATATATATTTAGCGGATTGTTAATATACAGGCATCCTATCATCACTGAATATATATTTAACATATTATTAATATACAGGCATCCTATCATCACTATGAATATATATTTATCAGGTTATTAATATACAGGCATCCTATCATCACTATGAATATATCTTTATCAGGTTATTAATATACAGGCATCCTATCATCACTATGAATATATATTTATCAGGCTATTAATATACAGGCATCCTATCATCACTATGAATATATATTTAGCGGATTGTTAATATACAGGCATCCTATCATCACTGAATATATATTTAACATATTATTAATATACAGGCATCCTATCATCACTGTGAATATATATTTCAAGGATTATTAATATACAGGCGTCCTATCATCACTGTGAATATATATTTAACATATTATTAATATACAGGCATCCTATCATCACTGTGAATATATATTTCAAGGATTATTAATATACAGGCGTCCTATCATCACTGAATATATATTTAACATATTATTCATATACATGCATCCTATCATCACTATGAATATATATTTATCAGGTTATTAATATACAGGCATCCTATCATCACTATGAATATATATTTAGCGGATTGTTAATATACAGGCATCCTATCATCACTATGAATATATATTTAACATATTATTAATATACAGGCATCCTATCATCACTGAATATATATTTAACATATTATTCATATACATGCATCCTATCATCACTATGAATATATATTTATCAGGCTATTAATATACAGGCATCCTATCATCACTATGAATATATATTTAGCGGATTGTTAATATACAGGCATCCTATCATCACTGAATATATATTTAACATATTATTAATATACAGGCATCCTATCATCACTATGAATATATATTTAGTGACTTGTTAATACAGGCATCCTATCATCATTGAATATATATTTAACATATTATTAATATACAGACATCCTATCATCGCTATGAATATATATAAAATATGCCGTCTGGAGCTTCCACTCAAAATTCAAATATGCCATCTGCTGATTGCAGTCGAAATTCAAATATGCAGTCTGCTGCTTGCAACCAAAATTTTAATATACTGTCTGTTGCTTGCAGTCAAAATTCAAATTTGACGTCTGTTACTTGCAGTCAAAATTGAAATATGCCATCTGGTCCTTCCACTCAAAATTGAAATATACCAACAGTTGATTGCTGTCAAAATACAAATATGTCATCTTCTGCTTCCACTCAAAATTGAAATATGCCATCTGTTGCTTGCAGTCAAAATTCAAATATACCAGTCTGTTGCTTGCAGTCAAACTTAAAATATGTCGCCTGGTGCATCCACTCAAAATTGAAATATGCCATCTGTTGCTTGCAGTCGAAATTCAAATATGCCGTCTGTTGCTTGGAGTCATAATTGAAATATGCCGTCTGGTGCTTCCACTCAAAATTGAAAAATGTTATATGTTGCTTCCACTCAAAATTGAAATATGCAATAAGTTGCTTGCAGTCAAAATTGAAATATGCCGTTTGCTGCTTTCAGTAAAAATTCAAATATGCTGCCTTTGCTTGCAGTCAAAATCCAAATATGCTGTCTGTTGCTTGCAGTCAAACTCGAAATCTGCCGTCTGGTGCTTCCACGCAAAATTGAAATATGCCATCTGTTGATTCCTGTCAAAATTCAAATATGTCATCTGTTGCTTGCAATAGAAATTCAAATACGCCGTCTGTTGCTTGCAGTCAAAATTGAAATATGCCATCTGGTGCTTCCACTCAACATTGAAATATGCCATCTGTTGCTTTCAGTAGAAACTCAAATATGCCATCTTTGCTTGCAGTCAAAATCCAAATATGCCGTCTGTTGCTAGCAGTCAAACTCGAAATATGCTATCTGGTGTTTCCACTCAAAATTGAAATATGCCATCAGTTGATTGCTGTAAAAATTCAAATATGCCGTCTGTTGCCTGCAGTCACAATTCAAATATGCCGTCTGTCACTTGCAGTCATAATTGAAATATGCCGTCTGGTGCTTCCACTCAAAATTGAAATATGCTATCAGTTGATTGCTGTAAAAATTCAAATATGCCATCTGTTGCCTGCAGTCAAAATTTAAATATTCCATCCAGTGCTTTTCACTCAACATTGAAATATGCCTGCAGTCAGAATTCAAATATGCCTGTCTGTTGGTTGCAGTTAAAATTGAAATATGCCATCTGGTGCTTCCACTCAAAATTGAAATATGCCATCTGTTGCTTTCAGCAGAAATTCAAATATGCCATCTTTGCTTGCAGTCAAAATCCACAAATGCTGTCTGTTGCTTGCAGTCAAACTCGAAATATGCCGTATGGTGCTTCCACTCAAAATTGAAATATGCCATCAGTTGATTGCTGTAAAAATTCAAATATGCCGTCTGTTGCCTGCAGTCACAATTCAAATATGCCATCTGTTGCTTGCAGTCAAACTCGAAATATGCTGTATGGTGCTTCCATTCAAAATTGAAATATGTCATCAGTTGATTGCTGTAAAAATTCAAATATGCCGTCTGTTGCCTGCAGTCACAATTCAAATATGCCGTCTGTTGCTTGCAGTCATAATTGAAATATGACGTCTGGTGCTTCCACTCAAAATTCAAATATGCAATCAGTTGATTGCTGTCAAAATTCAAATATGTCAGCTTTTGCTTCCACTCAAAATTGAAATATAGCGTCTGCTGCTTTCAGTAGAAATTAAATATGCTGCCTTTGCTTACAGTCAAAATCCAAATATGCCATCTGTTGCTTGCAGTCAAACTTGAATTATGCCGTCTGTTGATTGCTGTAAAAATTCAAATATGTCATCTGGTGCTTCCACTCAAAATTTAAATATGCCATCTGGTGCTTCCACTAAACATTGAAATATGCCATCAGTTGATTGCTGTAAAAATTCAAATATGTCATCTGTTGCTTTCAGCAGAAATTCAAATATGCCATCTGTTGCTTGTAGTCAAAATTCAAATATGCCGTCTGTTGCTTGCAGTCTGAATTCCAATATGCCTGTCTGTTGGTTGCAGTCAAAATTGAAATATGCCATCTGGTGCTTTCAGTCAAACTCGAAATATGTCGTATGGTGCTTCCACTCAAAATTGAAATATGCCATCAGTTGACTGCTGTAAAAATTCAAATATGTCGTCTGTTGCCTGCAGTCAGAATTCAAATATGCCGTCTGTTGCTTGCAGTCAGAATTCAAATATGCCGTCTATTGCCTGCAGTCAGAATTCAAATATGCCTGTCTGTTGGTTGCAGTTAAAATTGAAATATGCCATCTGGTGCTTCCACTCAAAACTGAAATATGCCATCAGTTGATTGCTGTAAAAATTCAAATATGCCGTCTGTTGCCTGCAGTCACAATTCAAATATGCCGTCTGTTGCTTGCAGTCATAATTGAAATATGACGTCTGGTGCTTCCACTCAAAATTCAAATATGCAATCAGTTGATTGCTGTCAAAATTCACATATGTCAGCTTTTGCTTCCACTCAAAATTGAAATATAGCGTCTGCTGCTTTCAGTAGAAATTAAATATGCTGCCTTTGCTTATAGTCAAAATCCAAATATGCCATCTGTTGCTTGCAGTCAAACTTGAATTATGCCGTCTGTTGATTGCTGTCAAAATTCAAATACGTCATCTGTTGCTTCCACTCAAAATTGAAATATGCCGCCTGTTGCTTTCAATAGAAACTCAAATATGCCGTCTTTGCTTGCAGTCGAAATCCAAATATGCCATCTGTTGCTTGCAGTCAAACTCGAAATATGCCATATGGTGCTTCCACTCAAAATTGAAATATGCCATCTGTTACTTGCAGTCGAAATTCAAATATGGCGTCTGCTGCTTGCAGCCAAAATTCAAATATGCCGTCTTCTGCTTTCAATAGAATCTCAAATATGCCGTCTTTGCTTGCAGTTGAAATCTAAATATGCCATATGGTGCTTCCACTCAAAATTGAAATATGCCATCTGTTACTTGCAGTCAAAATTCAAATATGCCGTCTGTTACCTGCAGTCAGACTTCAAATATGGCGTCTGTTGTTTGCAGTCAAAATTGAAATATACCATCTGGTGCTTCCACTCAAAATTTAAATATGCCGTCTGTTGCTTGCAGTCAAACTCGAAATATGCCATATGGTGCTTCCACTCAAAATTGAAATATGCCATCTGTTACTTGCAGTCGAAATTCAAATATGGCGTCTGTTGCCTGCAGTCAGACTTTAAATATGGCGTCTGTTGTTTGCAGTCAAAATTGAAATATACCATCTGGTGCTTCCACTCAAAATTCAAATATGCCGTCTGTTGCCTGCAGTCAGACTTCAAATATGGCGTCTGTTGTTTGCAGTCAAAATTGAAATATACCATCTGGTGCTTCCACTCAACACTGAAATATGCCATCAGTTGATTTCTGTAAAAATTCAAATATGTCATCTGTTGCTTCCACTCAAAATTGAAATATGCCATCTGTTGCTTTCAGCAGAAATTCCAATATGCCATCTCTGTTTGCAGTCAGAATTCAAATATGCCTGTCTGTTGGTTGCAGTCAAAATTGAAATATGCCATCTGGTGCTTCCACTCAAAATTGAAATATGCCGTCTGTTGCTTGCAGTCAAACACGAAATATGCCGTATGGTGCTTCCACTCAAAATTGAAATATGCCATCAGTTGATTGCTGTAAAAATTCAAATATGTCATCTGTTGCTTCCACTCAAAATTGAAATATGCCATCTGTTGCTTTCAGCAGAAATTCCAATATGCCATCTCTGTTTGCAGTCAGAATTCAAATATGCCTGTCTGTTGGTTGCAGTCAAAATTGAAATATGCCATCTGGTGCTTCCACTCAAAATTCAAATATGCCGTCTGTTGCTTGCAGTCAAAATTGAAATATACTATCTGGTGCTTCCACTCAAAATTTAAATATGCCATCTGGGGCTTCCACTCAACACTGAAATATGCCATCAGTTGATTTCTGTAAAAATTCAAATATGTCATCTGTTGCTTCCACTCAAAATTGAAATATGCCATCTGTTCCTTTCAGCAGAAATTCAAATACGCCATCTCTGTTTGCAGTCAAAATTCAAATATGCCATCTGTTGCTTGCAGTCAGAATTCAAATATGCCTGTCTGTTGGTTGCAGTCAAAATTGAAATATGCCATCTGTTGCTTTCAGTAGAAACTCAAATATGCCATCTTTGCTTGCAGTCAAAATCCAAATATGCCTGTCTGTTGCTTGCAGTCAAACTCGAAATATGCCGTATGGTGCTTCCACTCAAAATTGAAATATGCCATCAGTTGATTGCTGTAAAAATACAAATATGCCGTCTGTTGCCTGCAGTCAGAATTCAAATATGCCGTCTGTTGCTTGCAGTCATAATTGAAATATGCCATCTGGTGCTTCCACTCAAAATTCAAGTATGCAATCAATTGATTGCTGTCAAAATTCAAATATGTCAGCTTTTGCTTCCACTCAAAATTTAAATATAGCGTCTGCTGCTTTCAGTAGAAATTAAATATGCTGCCTTTGCTTACAGTCAAAATCCAAATATGCCATCTGTTGCTTGCAGTCAAACTTGAATTATGCCGTCTGTTGATTGCTGTCAAAATTCAAATACGTCATCTGTTGCTTCCACTCAAAATTAAAATATGCCGCCTGTTGCTTTCAATAGAAACTCAAATATGCCGTCTTTGCTTGCAGTCGAAATCCAAATATGCCATCTGTTGCTTGCAGTCAAACTCGAAATATGCCATATGGTGCTTCCACTCAAAATTGAAATATGCCATCTGTTACTTGCAGTCGAAATTCAAATATGGCGTCTGCTGCTTGCAGTCAAACTCGAAATATGCCGTCTGTTGATTGCTTTCAAACTCAAAATATGAAATATGGTGCTTCCATTCAAAATTGAAATATGCCATATGGTGCTTCCACTCAAAATTGAAATATGCCATCTGTTACTTGCAGTCGAAATTCAAATATGCCGTCTTTTGCTTGCAGTCAAAATTGAAATATGCCATCTGGTGCTTCCACTCAAAATTTAAATATGCCATCTGGTGCTTCCACTCAACATTGAAATATGCCATCTGTTACTTGCAGTCAGAATTCAAATATGGCGTCTGTTGCTTGCAGTCAAAATTGAAATATGCCATCTGGTGCTTCCACTCAAAATTTAAATATGCCATCTGGTGCTTCCACTCAACATTGAAATATGCCATGAGTTGATTGCTGTAAAAATTCAAATATGTCATCTGTTGCTTCCACTCAAGATTGAAATATGCCATCTGTTGCTTTCAGCAGAAATTCAAATATGCCATCTTTGCTTGCAGTCAAAATCCACAAATGCTGTCTGTTGCTTGCAGTCAAACTCGAAATATGCCGTATGGTGCTTCCACTCAAAATTGAAATATGCCATCAGTTGATTGCTGTAAAAATTCAAATATGTCATCTGTTGCTTCCACTCAAGATTGAAATATGCCATCGGTTGCTTTCAGCAGAAATTCAAATATGCCATCTTTGCTTCCACTCAAAATTGAAATATGCCATCTGTTGCTTGTAGTCAAAATTCAAATATGCCGTCTGTTGGTTGCAGTCAAAATTGAAATATGCCATCTGGTGCTTCCACTCAAAATTGAAATATGCCATCTGTTGCTTTCAGCAGAAATTAAAATATGCCATCTTTGCTTGCAGTCAAAATCCACAAATGCTGTCTGTTGCTTGCAGTCAAACTCGAAATATGCCGTATGGTGCTTCCACTCAAAATTGAAATATGCCATCAGTTGATTGCTGTAAAAATTCAAATATGCCGTCTGTTGCCTGCAGTCAGAATTCAAATATGCCGTCTGTTGCCTGTAGTCAGAATTCAAATATGCCGTCTGTTGCTTCCACTCAAAATTGAAATATACCATCTGTTGCTTTCAGCAGAAATTCAAATATGCCATCTGTTGCTTGCAGTCAAACTTGAAATATGCCGTCTGTTGATTGCTGTAAAAATTCAAATATGCCGTCTGTTGCCTGCAGTCAGAATTCAAATATGCCATCTGTTGCTTGTAGTCAAAATTCAAATATGCCGTCTGTTGCTTGCAGTCAGAATTCAAATATGCCTGTCTGTTGGTTGCAGTCAAAATTGAAATATGCCATCTGTTGCTTTCAGTAGAAACTCAAATATGCCATCTTTGCTTGCAGTCAAAATCCAAATATGCTGTCTGTTGCTTGCAGTCAAACTCGAAATATGCCGTATGGTGCTTCCACTCAAAATTGAAATATGCCATCAGTTGATTGCTGTAAAAATTCAAAATATATTTATCAGCCTATTAATATACAGGCATCCTATCATCACTACACATATATATTTATCAGATTATTAATATACAGGCATCCTATCATCTCTATAAATATATATTTATCACATTATTAATATACAGGCATCCTACCATCACTACACATATATTTATCATATTATTAATATACAGGCATCCTACCATCTGTATAAATATATATTTATCACATTATTAATATACAGGCATCCTACCATCACTATGAATATATATTTATCAGGTTATTAATATACAGGCATCCTATCATCTCTATGAATATATATTTATGAGGTTTTTAATATACAGGCATCCTATCATCACTACACATATATATTTATCAGATTATCAATATACAGGCATCCTACCATCACTATGAATATATATTTATCAGGTTATTAATATACAGGCATCCTATCATCTCTATGAATATATATTTATCAGGTTATTAATATACAGGCATCCTATCATCTCTATGAATATATATTTATGAGGTTTTTAATATACAGGCATCCTATCATCACTACACATATATATTTATCAGATTATTAATATACAGGCATCCTACCATCACTATGAATATATATTTATCAGGTTATTAATATACAGGCATCCTATCATCTCTATGAATATATATTTATGAGGTTTTTAATATACAGGCATCCTACCATCACTACACATATATATTTATCAGATTATCAATATACAGGCATCCTATCATCACTACACATATATATTTATCAGATTATTAATATACAGGCATCCTACTATCACTATGAATATATATTTATCAGGTTATTAATATACAGGCATCCTATCATCACTATGAATATATATTTATCAGGTTATTAATATACAGGCATCCTACCATCACTATGAATATATATTTATCATCTTATTAATATACAGGCATCCTACCATCACTATGAATATATATTTAACAGCTTATTAATATACAGGCATCCTACCATCACTATGAATATATATTTATCAGATTATTAATATACAGGCATCCTACCATCACTATGAATATATATTTATCAGGTTATTAATATACAGGCATCCTATCATCACTATGAATATATATTTAACAGCTTATTAATATACAGGCATCCTACCATCACTATGAATATATATTTATCAGCTTATTAATATACAGGCATCCTACCATCACTATGAATATATATTTAACAGCTTATTAATATACAGGCATCCTACCATCACTATGAATATATATTTATCAGATTATTAATATACAGGCATCCTACCATCACTATGAATATATATTTATCAGGTTATTAATATACAGGCATCCTATCATCACTACACATATACATTTATCAGATTATTAATATACAGGCATCCTATCATCTCGATGAATATATATTTATCAGGTTATTAATATACAGGCATCCTGTCATCACTATGAATATATATTTATCAGGTTTTTAATATACAGGCATGGTATCTTCTCTATGAATATATATTTATCTATCAGATAATTAATATACAGCCATCCTACCATCACTATGAATATATATTTATCAGCTTATTAATATACAGGCATCCTACCATCACTATGAATATATATTTAACAGCTTATTAATATACAGGCATCCTACCATTACTATGAATATATATTTATCAGCTTATTAATATACAGGCATCCTATCATCACTATGAATATATATTTATCAGATTATTAATATACAGGCATCCTACCATCACTATGAATATATATTTATCAGGTTATTAATATACAGGCATCCTATCATCACTACACATATATATTTATCAGATTATTAATATACAGGCATCCTATCATCTCGATCAATCAATCAATCAATCAACTTTTTTCTTGTATAGCGCCAAATCACAACAAACAGTTGCCCCAAGGCGCTCCACATTGCAAGGCAAGGCCATACAATAATTATGAAACACAGTCTACGTCTAAAGCAACATAACCAAGGGATGGTCCAGGGTCACCCGATCCAGCCCTAACTATAAGCCTTAGCGAAAAGGAAAGTTTTAAGCCTAATCTTAAAAGTAGAGAGGGTATCTGTCTCCCTGATCTGAATTGGGAGCTGGTTCCACAGGAGAGGAGCCTGAAAGCTGAAGGCTCTGCCTCCCATTCTACTCTTACAAACCCTAGGAACTACAAGTAAGCCCGCAGTCTGAGAGCGAAGCGCTCTAATGGGGTAATATGGTACTACGAGGTCCCTAAGATAAGATGGGACCTGATTATTCAAAACCTTATAAGTAAGAAGAAGAATTTTAAATTCTATTCTAGCATTAACAGGAAGCCAATGAAGAGAGGCCAATATGGGTGAGATATGCTCTCTCCTTCTAGTCCCCGTCAGTACTCTAGCTGCAGCATTTTGAATTAACTGAAGGCTTTTTAGGGAACTTTTAGGACAACCTGATAATAATGAATTACAATAGTCCAGCCTAGAGGAAATAAATGCATGAATTAGTTTTTCAGCATCACTCTGAGACAAGACCTTTCTGATTTTAGAGATATTGCGTAAATGCAAAAAGGCAGTCCTACATATTTGTTTAATATGCGCTTTGAATGACATATCCTGATCAAAAATAACTCCAAGATTTCTCACAGTATTACTAGAGATCAGGGAAATGCCATCCAGAGTAACGATCTGGTTAGACACCATGCTTCTAAGATTTGTGGGGCCAAGTACAATAACTTCAGTTTTATCTGAGTTTAAAAGCAGGAAATTAGAGGTCATCCATGTCTTTATGTCTGTAAGACAATCCTGCAGTTTAGCTAATTGGTGCGTATCCTCTGGCTTCATGGATAGATAAAGCTGGGTATCATCTGCGTAACAATGAAAATTTAAGCAATACCGTCTAATAATACTGCCCAAGGGAAGCATGTATAAAGTGAATAAAATTGGTCCTAGCACAGAACCTTGTGGAACTCCATAATTAACTTTAGTCTGTGAAGAAGATTCCCCATTTACATGAACAAACTGTAATCTATTAGACAAATATGATTCAAACCACCGCAGCGCAATGCCTTTAATACCTATGACATGCTCTAATCTCTGTAATAAAATTTTATGGTCAACAGTATCAAAAGCAGCACTGAGGTCCAACAGAACAAGCACAGAGATAAGTCCACTGTCCGAAGCCATAAGAAGATCATTTGTAACCTTCACTAATGCTGTTTCTGTACTATGATGAATTCTAAAACCTGACTGAAACTCTTCAAATAGACCATTCCTCTGCAGGTGATCAGTTAGCTGTTTTACAACTACCCTCTCAAGAATCTTTGAGAGAAAAGGAAGGTTGGAGATTGGCCTATAATTAGCTAAGATAGCTGGGTCAAGTGATGGCTTTTTAAGTAATGGTTTAATTACTGCCACCTTAAAGGCCTGTGGTACATAACCAACTAACAAAGATAGATTGATCATATTTAAGATTGAAGCATTAAATAATGGTAGGACTTCCTTGAGCAGCCTGGCAGGAATGGGGTCTAATAAGCATGTTGATGGTTTGGATGAAGTAACTAATGAAAATAACTCAGACAGAACAATCGGAGAGAAAGAGTCTAACCAAATACCGGCATCACTGAAAGCAGCCAAAGATAACGATACATCTTTGGGATGGTTATGAGTAATTTTTTCTCTAATAGTCAAAATTTTGTTAGCAAAGAAAGTCATGAAGTCATTACTAGTTAAAGTTAATGGAATACTCAGCTCAATAGAGCTCTGACTCTTTGTCAGCCTGGCTACAGTGCTGAAAAGAAACCTGGGGTTGTTCTTATTTTCTTCAATTAGTGATGAGTAGAAAGATGTCCTAGCTTTACGGAGGGCTTTTTTATAGAGCAACAAACTCTTTTTCCAGGCTAAGTGAAGATCTTCTAAATTAGTGAGACGCCATTTCCTCTCCAACTTACGGGTTATCTGCTTTAAGCTACGAGTTTGTGAGTTATACCACAGAGTCAGACACTTCTGATTTAAAGCTCTCTTTTTCAGAGGAGCTACAGCATCCAAAGTTGTCTTCAATGAGGATGTAAAACTATTGACAAGATACTCTAACTCCCTTACAGAGTTTAGGTAGCTACTCTGCTCTGTGTTGGTATATGACATTAGAGAGCATAAAGAAGGAATCATATCCTTAAACCTAGTTACAGCGCTTTCTGAAAGACTTCTAGTGTAATGAAACTTATTCCCCACTGCAGGGTAGTCCATCAGGGTAAATGTAAATGTTATTAAAAAATGATCAGACAAAAGGGAGTTTTCAGGGAATACTGTTAAGTCTTCTATTTCCATACCATAAGTCAGAACAAGATCTAAAATATGATTAAAGTGGTGGGTGGACTCATTTACTTTTTGAGCAAAGCCGATAGAGTCTAATAATAGATTAAATGCAGTGTTGAGGCTGTCATTCTCAGCATCTGTGTGGATGTTAAAATCGCCCACTATAATTATCTTATCTGAGCTAAGCACTAAGTCAGACAAAAGGTCTGAAAATTCACAGAGAAACTCACAGTAACGACCAGGTGGACGATAGATAATAACAAATAAAACTGGTTTTTGGGACTTCCAATTTGGATGGACAAGACTAAGAGACAAGCTTTCAAATGAAGCTTTCGATGAATATATATTTATCAGGTTATTAATATAAAGGCATCCTATCATCACAATGAATATATATTTATCAGGTTATTCATATACAGGCATCCTATCATCACTATGAATATATATTTATCAGGTTATTAATATACAGGCATCCTATCATCACTATCAATATATATTTATCAGCCTATTAATATACAGGCATCCTATCATCACTACACATATATATTTATCAGATTATTAATATACAGGCATCCTATCATCTCTATAAATATATATTTATCACATTATTAATATACAGGCATCCTACCATCACTACACAAATATTTATCATATTATTAATATACAGGCATCCTATCATCTGTATAAATATATATTTATCACATTATTAATATACAGGCATCCTACCATCACTATGAATATATATTTATCAGCTTATTAATATACAGGCATCCTACCATCACTATGAATATATATTTAACAGCTTATTAATATACAGGCATCCTACCATCACTATGAATATATATTTATCAGCTTATTAATATACAGGCATCCTATCATCACTATGAATATATATTTATCAGGTTATTAATATACAGGCATCCTATCATCACTACACATATATATTTATCAGATTATTAATATACAGGCATCCTATCATCTCAATGAATATATATTTATCAGATTATTAATATACAGGCATCCTACCATCACTATGAATATATATTTATCAGGTTATTAATATACAGGCATCCTATCATCACTACACATATATATTTATCACATTATTAATATACAGGCATCCTACCATCACTATGAATATATATTTATCAGGTTATTAATATACAGGCATCCTATCATCTCTATGAATATATATTTATGAGGTTTTTAATATACAGGCATCCTATCATCACTATGAATATAAGAGAGAAAAGTGACCCACCTTTCGTCAAAAAAGTGACAGCTGCCAATCAAAATCGACTACGTCACTAAGCCCCGCCCCCTCTATGACTTCACAGCCAATCAGAATCGATGACGTCACTATGTCCCGCCCCTAAACCCCTCCCCTAGTCCCGCCTCCAAGCCCTGCCCCTTATGACGTCACAGCCAATCATAATCGATGATGTCACTATGCCCCGCCCCTAAGCCCCACCCCTAGTCCCGCCTCCGAGCCCCCGCCCCTTATGACGTCACATCCAATCAGAGTCGATGATGTCAGTATGTCCCGCCCCTAAGCCCCGCCCCCGGCTCCTCCCCTAGTTCCGCCCCTGGCTCCTCCCTTAGCCCCACACCCAAGCTCCTCCCCTAACCCCGGCCAAGCACCGCCTCCAAGCCATACCTCCCCTCCCACCCAGGGTCTAATATTTTAATGTCATTTTATTTCATGAATTAAAGAATGATTAAAAATACCTAGATCTTTTTAATGTATTAAAGAATTAACTAATTCTGAAATAATTAAACATAAATCAGTGTCTATTATTTAATGCCCCTTTAATATTTTTAATTCTTAAATTATTACGTTTCCTTTTCTGTTTTTTAATTCGTAAATTAAAGAAGGGAAACAAATAGCCGTCTCTCGGCTGTAAGTCTTTGCAGCAAGACGGTCAAATACCCACGCATAGAGCCGCTCGCGGAAACATGACCCCACGGCTGTAAAACCTGTTGCAGACGCTAACTGTGTCTGTGTGTGTGCGTGTGTGTGTGCGTGTGTGTGTGTGTGTGGCGGGACACCCGCTGAGCGGAGATGCTGCCCCGAGGTGATGAACCCGAAGAACAATGAACAAAGCTCCTTATCACTCACGTCAAAGGATGTTTCAATCAACAAAGCTCCTTATCACTCATGCCAGATGCAGTTTCTATTAAGATATTACCCGATCGATCATGGTGCGCGGGACATCCGCTGATCGGAGATGCCGCCCGAGGTGATGAAGGCGGAAAAAAAACAAAGTTTCTTCTCCGTCACTCCCGGCAGGGTGGCTGGGTGTCAGGCCAGATGGTATTTTTAGAGCAAAAGGTGCCAGTAAGTGTTTTTCACAAAAAACCTCGTTTGAAAAACAATTTACCCTTTTCAACAATATTATAGGAAAGAACACAGGCTGTATAAGGTTTAGAAAGAGAGAAAACTGACCCACCTTTCGTCAAAAAAGTGACAGCTGCCAATCAAAATCGACTACGTCACTAAGCCCCGCCCCCTCTATGACGTCACAGCCAATCAGAATCAATGACGTCACTATGTCCCGCCCCTAAACCCCTCCCCTAGTCCCGCCTCCAAGCCCCGCCCCTTATGACATCACAGCCAATCATAATCGATGATGTCAGTATGTCCCGCCCCTAAGCCCCGCCCCCGGCTCCTCCCCTAGTTCCGCCCCTGGCTCCTCCCCTAGCCCCACCCCCAAGCTCCTCCCCTAACCCCGGCCAAGCACCGCCTCCAAGCCATACCTCCCCTCCCACCCAGGGTCTAATATTTTAATGTCATTTTATTTCATGAATTAAAGAATGATTAAAAATACCTAGATCTGTTTAATGTATTAAAGAATTAACTAATTCTGAAATAATTAAACATAAATCAGTGTCTATTATTTAATGCATTCATCATATTCAGGTCAACTTAATTTTCTTGAAGCTACAGCTTGAAAACTGAGTCTGGTTAACTTAATTCGTTTGTATGTTTGGATGCATTTACAGTGTACAGAGAGAGTGCGGCTCAAACCAAAGTCAAATTCCATGTATTCTGTGGATACTTGGCCATTAAAAGCTGTTCTGATTCAGATTCTGATAAACCAGAAAATGCTGATGAACCCTGTTTTATTTGAAACTTCAAAGTTGTTGCTTCAGTTCTCCGTCATTCAGTTATCTGTGATTTTCAGGGAACACTTGACATAAAATGCTGACGGCTGATTTTCATATTAAAACAATAGATGTCTCCCTTTTGGAAAGTCTCCCAAGAAATGTGATCAGAGAATCTTGCTGTCTTCAGGGTGGATTAAAAACTAACCAGGAGAAAGCTGCTTTCAAGAACAGTTTCAGTTATTTTTTGACCCACTTCAGATGTTTCTTGGTCAGAATGAGGTGGTAAAGCAGGAACTTGCAGTGATACAAGTGAGCAAAGAAAATGTTTAGATTTAGGACTTAACATCCAAGCTGCTGGCATGTGAACGTTACCGTGAAGTGTTGAGATAAGGATTTGATGTTTGAATCCCAAAATGTGTAAAATATAATAAGTTGACTTTACAAAAAAATATGCGAACTTGTTGCCTTAAAAAAGTGGCTTTGAGCAGACTTGAGTTTATTATACGCAGCTGGAGACACAAAATCATCTATCAGCTAATTTACCGCGACAGCCTGATGGTTACCCTTTAATAAACATGGACGTATGCTTTTTTCTTCAGGTAAGTGGACCAAATTTGTGTTTAATAACCATGAACATGTGCTTTTTTCTTCAGGTAACTGGAACAAGTACCTTTTTTCTTAATGTTTTCCTTCACGTATGCTGTGTTTAATAAACATGAACAATTGCTTTTTTCTCTGTGTGTGACTTTAATGAAGGTAATAAAGCACATATTCTAAAGAGAGAAAACTGACCCACCTTTCGTCAAAAAAGTGACAGCTGCCAATCAAAATCGACTACGTCACTAAGCCCCGCGCCCTCTATGACGTCACAGCCAATCAGAATCAATGACGTCACTATGTCCCGCCCCTAAGCCCATCCCCTAGTCCCGCCTCCAAGCCCCGCCCTTATGACATCACAGCCAATCATAATCGATGATGTCACTATGCCCCGCCCCTGAGCCCCGCCCCTGGTCCCACCTCCGAGCCCCCGCCCCTTATGACGTCACATCCAATCAGAGTCGATGACGTCAGTATGTCCCGCCCCTAAGCCCCGCCCCCGGCTCCTCCCCTAGTTCCGCACCTGGCTCCTCCCCTAGCCCCACCCCCAAGCTCCTCCCCTAACCCCGGCCAAGCACCGCCTCCAAGCCATACCTCCCCTCCCACCCAGGGTCTAATATTTTAATGTCATTTTATTTCATGAATTAAAGAATGATTAAAAATACCTAGATCTTTTTAATGTATTAAAGAATTAACTAATTCTGAAATAATTAAACATAAATCAGTGTCTATTATTTAATGCCCCTTTAATATTTTTAATTCTTAAATTATTACGTTTCCTTTTCTGTTTTTTAATTCGTAAATTAAAGAAGGGAAACAAATAGCCGTCTCTCGGCTAAGTCTTTGCAGCAAGACGGTCAAATACCCACACGCATAGAGCCGCTCGCGGAAACATGACCCCACGGCTGTAAAACCTGTTGCAGACGCTAACTGTGTCTGTGTGAGTGCGTGTGTGTGTGCGTGTGCGTGCGTGTGTGTGTGTGTGTGTGTGTGTGTGGCGGGACACCCGCTGAGCGGAGATGCTGCCCCGAGGTGATGAACCCGAAGAACAATAAACAATGCTCCTTATCACTCACGCCAGATGATGTTTTCTTTTAAGATATTAGCCGATCGATCATGGTGCGCGGGACACCCGCTGAGCGGAGATGCTGCCCCGAGCCCGAACAATCAACAATGCTCCTTATCACTTACGTCCCTGGGAACGAGTCAGCGAGCATTTCCACTACGACCGGTGAAGAGTGAAGATGCCTGCACCCCCAGCTATGGGTATAAAATAGAATAAATTTGCGGAAAAAATCCTGGAAAACCGTGTTTTTCCTTCATTCCAGCCGCTGACCGGAGCAGACGTTCATTCTCTCGGGATGAAGTTTTCTTTTTCTTCAGAGTGCGAAAGTCTTTCACGGCAAGTGATTTAAGTAATCTTTTGATAGAAATAGCAAAAGACAGACCGTATCAGGTTCAAGAAATTATTCGTGAACGTTTTACCAAGGGAAAGAAATTTGTATTTGTCAGATGGAAAAATTGGCCCGAGAAATTTAACTCCTGGGTTCCCGCGGACCAGCTGATGGCCGTATAAATATGAGAACTTCCATCTAATATATATTTATCAGGTTATTAATATACAGGCATCCTATCATCTCTATGAATATATATTTATGAGGTTTTTAATATACAGGCATCCTATCATCACTATCAATATATATTTATCAGATAATTAATATACAGCCATCCTACCATCACTATGAATATATATTTATCAGATTATTAATATATGGGCATCCTATCATCAATATGAATATATATTTATCAGGTTATTAATATACAGGCATCCTATCATCACTATGAATATATATTTATGAGGTTATTAATATACAGGCATCCTATCATCTCTATGTATATATATTTATGAGGTTTTTAATATACAGGCATCCTATCATCACTATCAATATATATTTATCAGATAATTAATATACAGCCATCCTACCATCACTATGAATATATATTTATCAGATTATTAATATATGGGCATCCTATCATCAATATGAATATATATTTATCAGGTTATTAATATACAGGCATCCTATCATCTCTATGAATATATATTTATGAGGTTTTTAATATACAGGCATCCTATCATCACTATCAATATATATTTATCAGATAATTAATATACAGCCATCCTACCATCACTATGAATATATATTTATCAGATTATTAATATATGGGCATCCTATCATCAATATGAATATATATTTATCAGGTTATTAATATACAGGCATCCTATCATCACTATGAATATATATTTATCAGGTTATTAATATACAGGCATCCTATCATCACTATGAATATATATTTATCAGGTTATTAATATACAGGCATCCTATCATCACTATGAATATATATTTATCAGGTTATTAATATACAGGCATCCTATCATCTCTATGAATATATATTTATGAGGTTTTTAATATACAGGCATCCTATCATCACTATCAATATATATTTATCAGATAATTAATATACAGCCATCCTACCATCACTATGAATATATATTTATCAGATTATTAATATATGGGCATCCTATCATCAATATGAATATATATTTATCAGGTGATTAATATACAGGCATCCTATCATCACTATGAATATATATTTATCAGGTTATTAATATACAGGCATCCTATCATCTCTATGAATATATATTTATGAGGTTTTTAATATACAGGCATCCTATCATCACTATCAATATATATTTATCAGATAATTAATATACAGCCATCCTACCATCACTATGAATATATATTTATCAGATTATTAATATATGGGCATCCTATCATCAATATGAATATATATTTATCAGGTTATTAATATACAGGCATCCTATCATCACTATGAATATATATTTATCAGGTTATTAATATACAGGCATCCTATCATCACTACACATATATTTATCAGATTATTAATATACAGGCATGCTATCATCTCTTCTGCAGAGATTGCTTGCCTCTACTGGTGGTTGGCTCTCACTGCGGTATTGTATCACTTCCTGTTCCGGAGCACAGCGGTGTTTTTCTGTATCTGTTAGCTGTTTAATCTGCGCAGTTAGATTGATCTAGTTATCTAGATTACGATTTGTTTCCCAGTGTAATCTTTACGTGCCTTAACTAAAGCACTCCTTCTGCTGAATCACCTCTAAATTATTTACACATTATTCACTTTGCGTGTTTTTAGGAATCCGCTAGCTTAGCGTAGCTACTAGCTCTTAGCCGATTTAGCATGGCGGCTTCTCCTGTCTCTCCCGCACTTTTCTGCTCTGGGTGTGAAATGTTTAGTTATTCCTCGGCCTCCTTTAGCAGTAACGGTACTTGTAATAAGTGTAGCTTATTCGTAGCTTTGGAGGCCAGGCTGGGCGAATTGGAGACTCGGCTCCGCACCGTGGAAAATTCTACAGTTAGCCAGGCCCCTGTAGTTGGTGCGGACCAAGGTAGCTTAGCCGCCGTTAGTTCCCCCCTGGCAGATCCCGAGCAGCCGGGAAAGCAGGCTGACTGGGTGACTGTGAGGAGGAAGCGTAGCCCTAAACAGAAGCCCCGTGTACACCGCCAACCCGTTCACATCTCTAACCGTTTTTCCCCACTCGACGACACACCCGCCGAGGATCAAACTCTGGTTATTGGCGACTCTGTTTTGAGAAATGTGAAGTTAGCGACACCAGCAACCATAGTCAATTGTCTTCCGGGGGCCACAGCAGGCGACATTGAAGGAAATTTGAAACTGCTGGCTAAGGCTAAGCGTAAATTTGGTAAGGTTGTAATTCACGTCGGCAGTAATGACACCCGGTTACGCCAATCGGAGGTCACTAAAATTAACATTAAATCGGTGTGTAACTTTGCAAAAACAATGTCAGACTCTGTAGTTTTCTCTGGGCCCCTCCCCAATCGGACCGGGAGTGACATGTTTAGCCGCATGTTCTCCTTGAATTGCTGGCTGTCTGAGTGGTGTCCAAAAAATGAGGTGGGCTTCATAGATAATTGGCAAAGCTTCTGGGGAAAACCTGGTCTTGTTAGGAGAGACGGCATCCATCCCACTTTGGATGGAGCAGCTCTCATTTCTAGAAATCTGGCCAATTTTCTTAAATCCTCCAAACCGTGACTATCCAGGGTTGGGACCAGGAAGCAGAGTTGTAGTCTTACACACCTCTCTGCAGCTTCTCTCCCCCTGCCATCCCCTCATTACCCCATCCCCGTAGAGACGGTGCCTGCTCCCAGACTATCAATAACCAGCAAAAATCTATTTAAGCATAAAAATTCAAAAAGAAAAAATAATATAGCACCTTCAACTGCACCACAGACTAAAACAGTTAAATGTGGTCTATTAAACATTAGGTCTCTCTCTTCTAAGTCCCTGTTGGTAAATGATATAATAATTGATCAACATATTGATTTATTCTGCCTAACAGAAACCTGGTTACAGCAGGATGAATATGTTAGTTTAAATGAGTCAACACCCCCGAGTCACACTAACTGTCAGAATGCTCGTAGCACGGGCCGAGGGGGAGGATTAGCAGCAATCTTCCATTCCAGCTTATTAATTAATCAAAAACCCAGACAGAGCTTTAATTCATTTGAAAGCTTGTCTCTTAGTCTTGTCCATCCAAATTGGAAGTCCCAAAAACCAGTTTTATTTGTTATTATCTATCGTCCACCTGGTCGTTACTGTGAGTTTCTCTGTGAATTTTCAGACCTTTTGTCTGACTTAGTGCTTAGCTCAGATAAGATAATTATAGTGGGCGATTTTAACATCCACACAGATGCTGAGAATGACAGCCTCAACACTGCATTTAATCTATTATTAGACTCTATTGGCTTTGCTCAAAAAGTAAATGAGTCCACCCACCACTTTAATCATATCTTAGATCTTGTTCTGACTTATGGTATGGAAATAGAAGACTTAACAGTATTCCCTGAAAACTCCCTTCTGTCTGATCATTTCTTAATAACATTTACATTTACTCTGATGGACTACCCAGCAGTAGGGAATAAGTTTCATTACACTAGAAGTCTTTCAGAAAGCGCTGTAACTAGGTTTAAGGATATGATTCCTTCTTTATGTTCTCTAATGCCATATAACAACACAGTGCAGAGTAGCTACCTAAACTCTGTAAGGGAGATAGAGTATCTCGTCAATAGTTTTACATCCTCATTGAAGACAACTTTGGATGCTGTAGCTCCTCTGAAAAAGAGAGCTTTAAATCAGAAGTGTCTGACTCCGTGGTATAACTCACAAACTCGTAGCTTAAAGCAGATAACCCGTACGTTGGAGAGGAAATGGCGTCTCACTAATTTAGAAGATCTTCACTTAGCCTGGAAAAAGAGTCTGTTGCTCTATAAAAAAGCCCTCCGTAAAGCTAGGACATCTTTCTACTCATCACTAATTGAAGAAAATAAGAACAACCCCAGGTTTCTTTTCAGCACTGTAGCCAGGCTGACAAAGAGTCAGAGCTCTATTGAGCTGAGTATTCCATTAACTTTAACTAGTAATGACTTCATGACTTTCTTTGCTAACAAAATTTTAACTATTAGAGAAAAAATTACTCATAACCATCCCAAAGACGTATCGTTATCTTTGGCTGCTTTCAGTGATGCCGGTATTTGGTTAGACTCTTTCTCTCCGATTGTTCTGTCTGAGTTATTTTCATTAGTTACTTCATCCAAACCATCAACATGTTTATTAGACCCCATTCCTACCAGGCTGCTCAAGGAAGCCCTACCATTATTTAATGCTTCGATCTTAAATATGATCAATCTATCTTTGTTAGTTGGCTATGTACCACAGGCTTTTAAGGTGGCAGTAATTAAACCATTACTTAAAAAGCCATCACTTGACCCAGCTATCTTAGCTAATTATAGGCCAATCTCCAACCTTCCTTTTCTCTCAAAAATTCTTGAAAGGGTAGTTGTAAAACAGCTAACTGATCATCTGCAGAGGAATGGTCTATTTGAAGAGTTTCAGTCAGGTTTTAGAATTCATCATAGTACAGAAACAGCATTAGTGAAGGTTACAAATGATCTTCTTATGGCCTCGGACAGTGGACTCATCTCTGTGCTTGTTCTGTTAGACCTCAGTGCTGCTTTTGATACTGTTGACCATAAAATTTTATTACAGAGATTAGAGCATGCCATAGGTATTAAAGGCACTGCGCTGCGGTGGTTTGAATCATATTTGTCTAATAGATTACAATTTGTTCATGTAAATGGGGAATCTTCTTCACAGACTAAAGTTAATTATGGAGTTCCACAAGGTTCTGTGCTAGGACCAATTTTATTCACTTTATACATGCTTCCCTTAGGCAGTATTATTAGACGGTATTGCTTAAATTTTCATTGTTACGCAGATGATACCCAGCTTTATCTATCCATGAAGCCAGAGGACACACACCAATTAGCTAAACTGCAGGATTGTCTTACAGACATAAAGACATGGATGACCTCTAATTTCCTGCTTTTAAACTCAGATAAAACTGAAGTTATTGTACTTGGCCCCACAAATCTTAGAAACATGGTGTCTAACCAGATCCTTACTCTGGATGGCATTACCCTGACCTCTAGTAATACTGTGAGAAATCTTGGAGTCATTTTTGATCAGGATATGTCATTCAAAGCGCATATTAAACAAATATGTAGGACTGCTTTTTTGCATTTACGCAATATCTCTAAAATTAGAAAGGTCTTGTCTCAGAGTGATGCTGAAAAACTAATTCATGCATTTATTTCCTCTAGGCTGGACTATTGTAATTCATTATTATCAGGTTGTCCTAAAAGTTCCCTGAAAAGCCTTCAGTTAATTCAAAATGCTGCAGCTAGAGTACTAACGGGGACTAGACTAACGGGGACTTTGGAGGCAATGTCGGACTCTGTAGTTTTCTCTGGGCCCCTCCCCAATCGGCAGCTAGAGTACTGACGGGGACTGGAAGGAGAGAGCATATCTCACCCATATTGGCCTCTCTTCATTGGCTTCCTGTTAATTCTAGAATAGAATTTAAAATTCTTCTTCTTACTTATAAGGTTTTGAATAATCAGGTCCCATCTTATCTTAGGGACCTCGTAGTACCATATCACCCCAATAGAGCGCTTCGCTCTCAGACTGCAGGCTTACTTGTAGTTCCTAGGGTTTGTAAGAGTAGAATGGGAGGCAGAGCCTTCAGCTTTCAGGCTCCTCTCCTGTGGAACCAGCTCCCAATTCAGATCAGGGAGACAGACACCCTCTCTACTTTTAAGATTAGGCTTAAAACTTTCCTTTTTGCTAAAGCTTATAGTTAGGGCCGGATCAGGTGACCCTGAACCATCCCTTAGTTATGCTGCTATAGACGTAGACTGCTGGGGGGTTCCCATGATGCACTGTTTCTTTCTCTTTTTGCTCTGTATGCACCACTCTGCATTTAATCATTAGTGATCGATCTCTGCTCCCCTCCACAGCATGTCTTTTTCCTGGTTCTCTCCCTCAGCCCCAACCAGTCCCAGCAGAAGACTGCCCCTCCCTGAGCCTGGTTCTGCTGGAGGTTTCTTCCTGTTAAAAGGGAGTTTTTCCTTCCCACTGTAGCCAAGTGCTTGCTCACAGGGGGTCGTTTTGACCGTTGGGGTTTTACATAACTATTGTATGGCCTTGCCTTGCAATATAAAGCGCCTTGGAGCAACTGTTTGTTGTGATTTGGCGCTATATAAAAAAAATTGATTGATTGATTGATCTCTATAAATATATATTTATCACATTATTAATATAGAGGCAACCTACCATCACTATGAATATATATTTATAAGGTTATTAATATACAGGCATCCTATCATCTCTATGTATATATATTTATGAGGTTTTTAATATATAGGCATCCTGTCATCACTATCAATATATATTTATCAGATTATTATTATACAGCCATCCTACCATCACTATGAATACACATTTATCAACTTATTAATATATAGGCATCCTATCATCACTATGAATATATATTTATCAGGTTATTAATATATAGGCATCCTATCATCACTACACATATATATTTATCAGATTATCACTATACAGGCATCCTATCATCTCTATGTATATATATTTATCAGATTATCAATATACAGGCATCCTATCATCTCTATCTATATATATTTATCAGATTATTAATATACAGGCATCCTACCATCACTATGAATATATATTTATCAGGTTATTAATATACAGGCATCCTATCATCTCAATGAATATATATTTATCAGATTATTAATATACAGGCATCCTACCATCACTATGAATATATATTTATCAGATTATTAATATAAAGGCATCCTACCATCACTATGAATATATATTTAACAGCTTATTAATATACAGGCATCCTACCATCACTATGAATATATATTTATAAGATTATTAATATAAAGGCATCCTATCATCAGTATGAATATATATTTATCAGGTTATTAATATACAGGCATCCTATCATCACTACACATATACGTATATTTATCAGATTATCAATATACAGGCATCCTATCATCACTATGAATATATATTTATCAGATTATTAATATACAGGCATCCTATTATCACTATGAATATATATTTATCAGGTTATTAATATACAGGCATCCTATCATCACTACACATATATATTTATCAGATTATTAATATACAGGCATCCTATCATCTCAATTAATATATATTTATCAGATTATTAATATACAGGCATCCTACCATCACAATGAATATATATTTATCAGGTTATTAATATACAGGCATCCTATCATCTCAATGAATATACATTTATCAGGTTATTCATATACAGGCATCCTATCATCACTATGAATATATATTTATCAGTTCATTCATATACAGGCATCCTATTATCACTATGAATATATATTTATCAGGTTACTAATATACAGGCATTCTATCATCACTACACATATATATTTATCAGATTATTAATATACAGGCATCCTATCATCTCAATGAATATATATTTATCAGATTATTAATATACAGGCATCCTACCATCACAATGAATATATATTTATCAGGTTATTAATATACAGGCATCCTATCATCACTATGAATATATATTTATCAGATTATTAATATACAGGCATCCTATCATCTCTATGAATATATATTTATCAGATTATTAATATACAGGCATCCTATCATCTCTATAAATATATATTTATCACATTATTAATATACAGGCATCCTACCATCACTATGGATATATATTTATCAGATTATTAATATACAGGCATCCTATCATCTCGATGAATATATATTTATCAGGTTATTAATATACAGGCATCCTTTCATCACTATACATATATATATTTATCAGATTATCAATATACAGGCATCCTATCATCTCTATCAATCAATCAATTCAATCAATTTTATTTATATAGCGCCAAATCACAACAAACAGTTGCCCCAAGGTGCTTTATATTGTAAGGCAAGGCCATACAATAATTACGTAAAAACCCCAACGGTCAAAACGACCCCCTGTGAGCAAGCACTTGGCGACAGTGGGAAGGAAATCTCCCTTTTAACAGGAAGAAACCTCCAGCAGAACCAGGCTCAGGGAGGGGCAGTCCTCTGCTGGGACTGGTTGGGGCTGAGGGAGAGAACCAGGAAAAAGACATGCTGTGGAGGGGAGCAGAGATCAATCACTAATGATTAAATGCAGAGTGGTGCATACAGAACAAAAAGAGAAAGAAACACTCAGTGCATCATGGGAACCCCCCAGCAGTCTAAGTCTATAGCAGCATAACTAAGGGATGGTTCAGGGTCACCTGATCCAGCCCTAACTATAAGCTTTAGCAAAAAGGAAAGTTTTAAGCCTAATCTTAAAAGTAGAGAGGGTGTCTGTCTCCCTGATCTGAATTGGGAGCTGGTTCCACAGGAGAGGAGCCTGAAAGCTGAAGGCTCTGCCTCCCATTCTACTCTTACAAACCCTAGGAACTACAAGTAAGCCTGCAGTCTGAGAGCGAAGCGCTCTATTGGGGTGATATGGTACTATGAGGTCCCTAAGATAAGATGGGACCTGATTATTCAAAACCTTATAAGAAAGAAGAAGAATTTTAAATTCTATTCTAGAATTAACAGGAAGCCAATGAAGAGAGGCCAATATGGGTGAGATATGCTCTCTCCTTCTAGTCCCCGTCAGTACTCTAGCTGCAGCATTGTGAATTAACCAAAGGCTTTTCAGGGAACTTTTAGGACAACCTGATAATAATGAATTACAATAGTCCAGCATAGAGGAAATAAATGCATGAATTAGTTTTTCAGCATCACTCTGTTGTGTGGGCCGCTGAAGAGGAGGTACTGCTGGCCCACTACCACCAGAGGGCGCCCTGCTTGGAGTGCGGGCTCCAAGCACGAGAGGGTGCCAGACCCAGAGGAGGTGACAGCTGTCACTCATTACTCCAGCTGTCACTCATCTACACCACCATATAAGCCAGACTGCAACTCCACCTCCCCGCCGAGAAATCGACTACCAGTACTAAGGTAATTTCTCTGCTGAATTTAGACTGTGACTTACGTCTGATCTGTTTGCAGCCGTTGTCCTGTGGTGCCCTTTCAGCTGGGTTGGCGGTCAGTGAGAGAAGCGACGTCTTCGCCTCTCACTCCATCCAGATAAGTGGTAACAGGAGCTGCTAGTGTGTTCCTAGTTTGGAGGTGGAGGTGCTCCCTCCTAACTGTGTTTGGACTGAGAATTACTGAGTGTGCGGACTCACACTCACACATCATCTTTCTGTTTTCTGCCAGCAGTACCAGGGTCGACAGCCGAAGACAGAGGCCACCTGGGGACTCGGGACTTGGCGGCTCCGGTGTTCTTCAGGCCGTTGGTGGTGGAGGCCGTGTGGGACGCGGCTTCTCTCTCGTCGGGCGTCTTCTATCTTCGAGCCTGCCCACACGTCACCTGGTGTTTATTGACTGTGAACATTAAGACACGTTTCGTTGTGTAATATCACAACATTAAATTGTTACCTTTTGGCTTACTTATTGTCCGTTCATTTGCGCCCCCTGTTGTGGGTCCGTGCTACGACACCTTCCCAACACACTCTGAGACAAGACCTTTCTAATTTTAGAGATATTGCGTAAATGCAAAAAAGCAGTCCTACATATTTGTTTAATATGCGCTTTGAATGACATATCCTGATCAAAAATGACTCCAAGATTTCTCACAGTATTACTAGAGGTCAGGGTAATGCCATCCAGAGTAAGGATCTGGTTAGACACCATGTTTCTAAGATTTGTGGGGCCAAGTACAATAACTTCAGTTTTATCTGAGTTTAAAAGCAGGAAATTAGAGGTCATCCACGTCTTTATGTCTGTAAGACAATCCTGCAGTTTAGCTAATTGATGTGTGTCCTCTGGCTTCATGGATAGATAAAGCTGGGTATCATCTGCATAACAATGAAAATTTAAGCAATGCCGTCTAATAATACTGCCTAAGGGAAGCATGTATAAAGTGAATAAAATTGGTCCTAGCACAGAACCTTGTGGAACTCCATAATTAACCTTCCCCATTAAAGATTAAGATTAAAGATTCCCCATTTACATGAACAAATTGTAATCTATTAGATAAATATGATTCAAACCACCGCAGCGCAGTGCCTTTAATACCTATGGCATGCTCTAATCTCTGTAATAAAATTTTATGGTCAACAGTATCAAAAGCAGCACTGAGGTCTAACAGAACAAGCACAGAGATGAGTCCACTGTCTGAGGCCATAAGAAGATCATTTGTAACCTTCACTAATGCTGTTTCTGTACTATGATGAATTCTAAAACCTGACTGAAACTCTTCAAATAGACCATTCCTCTGCAGATGATCAGTTAGCTGTTTTACAACTACCCTTTCAAGAATTTTTGAGAGAAAAGGAAGGTTGGAGATTGGCCTATAATTAACTAACATAGCTGGGTCAAGTGATGGCTTTTTAAGTAATGGTTTAATTACTGCCACCTTAAAAGCCTGTGGTACATAGCCAACTAATAAAGATAGATTGATCATATTTAAGATTGAAGCATTAAATAATGGTAGGGCTTCCTTGAGCAGCCTGGTAGGAATGGGGTCTAATAGACATGTTGATGGTTTGGATGAAGTAACTAATGAAAATAACTCAGACAGAACAATCTGAGAGAAAGAGTCTAACCAGATACTGGCATCACTGAAAGCAGCCAAAGATAACGATACGTCTTTGGGATGGTTATGAGTAATTTTTTCTCTAATAGTTAAAATTTTATTAGCAAAGAAAGTCATGAAGTCATTACTAGTTAAAGTTAAAGGAATACTTGGCTCAATAGAGCTCTGACTCTTTGTCAGCCTTGCTACAGTGCTGAAAAGAAACCTGGGGTTGTTCTTATTTTCTTCAATTAGTGATGAGTAGTAAGATGTCCTAGCTTTACGGAGGGCTTTTTTATAGAGCAACAGACTCTTTTTCCAGGCTAAGTGAAGATCTTCTAAATTAGTGAGACGCCATTTCCTCTCCAACTTACGGGTTATCTGCTTTAAGCTGCGAGTTTGTGAGTTATACCACGGAGTCAGGCACTTCTGATTTAAAGCTCTCTTTTTCAGAGGAGCTACAGCATCCAAAGTTGTCTTCAATGAGGATGTAAAACTATTGATGAGATACTCTATCTCACTTACAGAGTTTAGGTAGCTACTCTGCACTGTGTTGGTATATGGCATTAGAGAACATAAAGAAGGAATCATATCCTTAAACCTAGTTACAGCGCTTTCTGAAAGACTTCTAGTGTAATGAAACTTATTCCCCACTGCTGGGTAGTCCATCAGAGTAAATGTAAATGTTATTAAGAAATGATCAGACAGAAGGGAGTTTTCAGGGAATACTGTTAAGTCTTCAATTTCCATACCATAAGTCAGAACAAGATCTAAGATATGATTAAAGTGGTGGGTGGACTCATTTACATTTTGAGCAAAGCCAGTTGAGTCTAATAATAGATTAAATGCAGTGTTGAGGCTGTCATTCTCAGCATCTGTGCGAATGTTAAAATCGCCCACTATAATTATCTTATCTGAGCTAAGCACTAAGTCAGACAAAAGGTCTGAAAATTCACAGAGAAACTCACAGTAACGACCAGGTGGACGATAGATAATAACAAATAAAACTGGTTTTTGGGACTTCCAATTTGGATGGACAAGACTAAGAGTCAAGCTTTCAAATGAATTAAAGCTCTGTCTGGGTTTTTGATTAATTAATAAGCTGGAATGGAAGATTGCTGCTAATCCTCCGCCTCGGCCCGTGCTACGAGCATTCTGGCAGTTAGTGTGACTCGGGGTGTTGACTCATTTAAACTAACATATTCATCCTGCTGTAACCAGGTTTCTGTAAGGCAGAATAAATCAATATGTTGATCAATTATTATATCATTTACTAACAGGGACTTAGAAGAGAGAGACCTAATGTTTAATAGACCACATTTAACTGTTTTAGTCTGTGGTGCAGTTGAAGGTGCTATATTATTTTTTCTTTTTGATTTTTATGCTTAAATAGATTTTTGCTGGTTATTGGTGGTCTGGGAGCAGGCACCGTCTCTACGGGGATGGGGTAATGAGGGGATGGCAGGGGGAGTGAAGCTGCAGAGAGGTGTGTAAGACTACAACTCTGCTTCCTGGTCCCAACCCTGGATAGTCACAGTTTGGAGGATTTAAGAAAACTGGCCAGATTTCTAGAAATGAGAGCTGCTCCATCCAAAGTGGGATGGATGCCGTCTCTCCTAACAAGACCAGGTTTTCCCCAGAAGCTTTGCCAATTATCTATGAAGCCCACCTCATTTTTTGGACACCACTTAGACAGCCAGCAATTCAAGGAGAACATGCAGCTAAACATGTCACTCCCAGTCCGATTGGGGAGGGGCCCAGAGAAAACTACAGAGTCTGACATTGTTTTTGCAAAGTTACACACCGATTCAATGTTAATTTTAGTGACCTCCGATTGGCGTAACCGGGTGTCATTACTGCCGACGTGAATTACAATCTTACCAAATTTACGCTTAGCCTTAGCCAGCAGTTTCAAATTTCCTTCAGTGTCGCCTGCTCTGGCCCCCGGAAGACAACTGACTATGGCTGCTGGTGTCGCTAACTTCACATTTCTCAAAACAGCGTCGCCAATAACCAGAGTTTGATCCTTGGCGGGTGTGTCGCCGAGTGGGGAAAAACGGTTAGAAATGTGAACGGATTGGCGGTGTACACGGGGCTTCTGTTTAGAACTACGCTTCCTCCTCACAGTCACCCAGTCTGCCTGCTTTCCCGGCTGCTCGGGATCTGCCAGAGGGAAACTGACGGCGGCTAAGCTACCTTGGTCCGCACCGACTACAGGGGCCTGGCTAGCTGTAGAATTTTCCACGGTGTGGAGCCGAGTCTCCAATTCGCCCAGCCTGGCCTCCAAAGCTACGAATAAGCTACACTTATTACAAGTACCATTACTGCTAAAGGAGGCCGAGGAATAACTAAACATTTCACACCCAGAGCAGAAAGTGCGAATATATATTTATCAGGTTATTAATATACAGGCATCCTATTATCACACTGAATATATATTTATCAGATTATTAATATACACGATTCTGACCATCACTATGAATATATATTTATCAGGTTATTCATATACAGGCATCCTATCATCTCTATGAATATATATTTATCAGACTATTAATATACAGGCATCCTATCATCACTACACATATATATTTATCAGACTATTAATATACAGGCATCCTATCATCACTACATATATAAATTTATCAGGTTATTAATATACAGGCATCCTATCATCACTATGCATATATACGAGGTCTGTGAGAAAAGAAACGGACCTTTTTTTTTTTCAACAACTATATGGATTTGAATCACGTGCAACATCAGACAAGCTTGAACCCTCATGCGCATGCGTGAGTTTTTTCACGCCTGTCGGTTGTGTCATTCGCCTGTGGGCAGGCTTTGAGTGAGCACTGGTCCACCCCTCCCGTCGGAATTCCTTTGTCTGACTACTTGCTAAGAGAATGGCGCTTTGCTTTATCAAAATTTTTTCAGAAACTGTGAGGCAGATCCGAGTGGACACCATTCGAGAAATTCAGATGGTTTTCGTTGAAAATTTTAAGGGCTGATGAGAGATTATGGAGTGTTACTGTCGCTTTAAGGACTGCCCATGGAGCCGGACGGCACGCCGCTCCCCAAGCTGCCGTCGTCAGCCTGTTTCGAGCTGAAAACTTCCAAATTTAAGCCTCTGTTGACCCAGGACGTCGTGGGAGAACAGAGAAGTTTCAGAAGAGGTTGCGATCAGCAGTTTATCCGGACATTCCACTGTTAAAGGAGATTTTGTAATGAAAGACGTCCGGACGGATTCGCGCGTCGGCACCCAGCCGCTCATGGCGCGGCGCCACAGCAAAACACCTCCGTTGGAAGCCTTACAGAACAACTTTGAACATGCCCAGCTGTTAAACAATTTCTCGGATACTCACTCGACTGAAAGCCATCGAAAGCCGCCTAAGTCTTACGAATGGTTATCAACATAGAGGCGTTTTCATGTGGCGCCGCGCGATGAGCGGCTGCGTCCCGATGCGCAAATCCATCCGCACGTCTTTCATAACAAAATCTCCTTTAACAGTGGAATGTCCGGATAAACTGCTGATTCCGACCTCTTCTGAATCTTCTCTGTTCTCTCACGACGTCCTGGGTCAACAGAGGCTTAAATTTGGAAGTTTTTAGCTCGAAACAGGCTGACGATGGCGGCTAGGGGCGCGGCATGCCGTCCGGCTCCATGGGCAGTCCTTAAAGCGACAGTAACACTCCATAATCGCTCATCAGCCCTTAAAATTTTCACTGAAAACCGTCTGAATTTCTCGAATGGTGTCCACTTGGATCTGCCTCACAGTTTCTGAAAAACGCTTGATAAAGCAAAGCGCCAGACTCTCAGCAAGTAGTCAGACAAAGGAATTCCGACGGGAGGGGTGGACCAGTGCTCACTCAAAGCCTGCCCACAGGCGAATGACGCAACCGACAGGCATGAAAAAACTCACGCATGCGCACGAGGGTTCAAGCTTGGCTGACGTAATCGCAAGTGATTCAAATCGATATAGTTTTTTAAAAAAATAAAAAGGTCTGTTTCTTTTCTCACAGACCTCGTATTTATCATGTTATTAATATACAGGCATCCTATCATCTCTATGAATATATATTTATCAGATTATTAATATAAAGCAATCCATTATCACGATGAATACATATTTAACAGATTATTAATATACGGGCATCCTATCATCACTATGCATATATATTTATCAGATTATTAATATACGGGCATCCGACCATCACTATGAATATATATTTATCAGATTATTAATATACGGCCATCCGACCATCACTATATATTTATCAGATTAATAATATACGGGCATCCTATCATCACTACACATATATATTTATCAGGTTATTAATATACAGGCATCCTATCATCACTATGCATATATATTTATCAGGTTATTAATATACAGTCATCCTATCATCTCTATGAATATATATATTTATCAGATTATTAATATACAGGCATCCTATTATCACAATGAATATATATTTATCAGATTATCAATATACAGGCATCCTATTATCACGATGAATATATATTTATCAGATTATTAATATACAGGCATCCTATTATCACAATGAATATATATTTATCAGATTATCAATATACAGGCATCCTATTATCACAATGAATATATATTTATCAGATTATCAATATACAGGCATCCTATTATCACGATGAATATATATTTATCAGATTATTAATATACAGGCATCCTATTATCACAATGAATATATATTTATCAGATTATCAATATACAGGCATCCTATTATCACGATGAATATATATTTATCAGATTATTAATATACAGGCATCCTATTATCACAATGAATATATATTTATCAGATTATCAATATACAGGCATCCTATTATCACGATGAATATATATTTAACAGATTATTAATATACGGGCATCCTATCATCACTATGCATATATTATCAGATTATTAATATATGGGCATCCGACCATCACTATGAATATATATTTATCAGATTATTAATATACAGGCATCCTATTATCACAATGAATATATATTCATCAGATTATTAATATACAGGCATCCTAACATCACTATGAACATATATTTAACATATTATTAATATACAGACATCCTATCATCACTATGAATATATATTTATCATATTATTAATATATATGCATCCTATCATCACTATGAATATATATTTAGTGGATTAATAATATACAGGCATCCTATCATCACTGAATATATATTTAACATATAATTAATATACGAGCATACTATCATCACTGAATATATATTTAATATATTATTAATATACAGGCATCCTATCATCACTGAATATATATTTAACATATAATTAATATACGGGCATACTATCATCACTGAATATATATTTACTATATTATTAATATAAAGGCATCCTATCATCACTATGAATATATATTTAACATATTATTAATATACAGGCAACCTATCATCACTGTGAATATATATTTAACATATTATTAATATACAGGGATCCTATAATCACTGAATATATATTTAGCAACTGTTAATATACAGACATCCTATCATCACTATGAATATATATTTAACATATTATTAATATACAGACATCCTATCATCACTATGAATATATATTTAACATATTATTAATATACAGACATCCTATCATCACTATGAATATATATTTAGCGGATTGTTAATATACAGGCATCCTATCATCACTGAATATATATTTAGCTGATTGTTAATATACAGGCATCCTACCATCACTATGAATATATATTTAACATATTTTTAATATACACACATCCTATCATCACTGAATACATATTTAGCCAATTGTTAATATACAGGCATCCTACCATCACTATGAATATATATTTAACATATTTTTAATATACACACATCCTATCATCACTGAATACATATTTAGCGGATTGTTAATATACAGGCATCCTACCATCACTATGAATATATATTTAGCGGATTGTTAATATACAGGCATCCTATCATCACTATGAATATATACTGCGGGGATTGTTCATGTACAGGCATCCTATCATCACTGAATATATATTTAACATATTATTAATATACAGGCATCCTATCATCACTATGAATATATATTTAGCGGATTGTTAATATACAGGCATCCTATCATCACTGAATATATATTTAGCGGATTGTTAATATACAGGCATCCTACCATCACTATGAATATATATTTAACATATTTTTAATATACACACATCCTATCATCACTGAATATATATTTAGCGGATTGTTAATATACAGGCATCCTACCATCCCTATGAATATATATTTAACATATTTTTAATATACACACATCCTATCATCACTGAATACATATTTAGCGGATTGTTAATATACAGGCATCCTACCATCACTATGAATATATATTTAGCGGATTGTTAATATACAGGCATCCAATCATCACTATGAATATATATTTAACATATTTTTAATATACAGGCATCCTATCATCACTATGAATATATATTTTGCGGATTGTTAATATACAGGCATCCTATCATCACTATGAATATATATTTAGTGGATTGTTAATATACAGGTATCCTATCATCACTATGAATATATATTTAGCGGATTGCTAATATACAGGCATCCTACCATCACTATGAATATATATTTAACATATTTTTAATATACAGGCATCCTATCATCACTATGAATATATATTTTGCGGATTGTTAATATACAGGCATCCTATCATCACTATGAATATATATTTAGTGGATTGTTAATATACAGGTATCCTATCATCACTGAATATATTTTTAATATACAGGCATCCTATCATCACTGAATATATATTTAACATATTATTAATATACAGGCATCCTATCATCACTATGAATATATATTTAGCGGATTGTTAATATACAGGCATCCTATCATCACTATGAATATATATTTAACATATTTTTAATATACATGCATCCTATCATCACTGAATATATATTTAACATATTATTAATATATACACATCATATCATCACTATGAATATATATTTAGCGCATTGTTAATATACAGGTATCCTATCATCACTGAATATATATTTAACATATTATTAATATACACACATCCTATCATCACTGTGAATATATATTTAGCAGATTATTAATATACAGGCATCCTATCATGACTATGAATATATATTTAGCGGATTGTTAATATACAGGCATCCTCTCATCACTGAATATATATTTAACATATTATTAATATACACACATCCTATCATCACTATGAATATATATTTAGCACATTGTAAATATACAGGCATCCTATCATCACTAATTATATATTTAACATATTATTAATATACAGGCATCCTATCATCACTATGAATATATATTTAGCACATTGTAAATATACAGGCATCCTATCATCACTAATTATATATTTAACATATTATTAATATACAGGCATCCTATCATCACTATGAATATATATTTAGCACATTGTAAATATACAGGCATCCTATCATCACTAATTATATATTTAACATATTATTAATATACACACATCCTATCATCACTGTGAATATATATTTAGCAGATTATTAATATACAGGCATCCTATCATGACTATGAATATATATTTAGCGGATTGTTAATATACAGGCATCCTCTCATCACTGAATATATATTTAACATATTATTAATATACACACATCCTATCATCACTATGAATATATATTTAGCACATTGTAAATATACAGGCATCCTATCATCACTAATTATATATTTAACATATTATTAATATACAGGCATCCTATCATCACTATGAATATATATTTAGCACATTGTAAATATACAGGCATCCTATCATCACTAATTATATATTTAACATATTATTAATATACAGGCATCCTATCATCACAGAATATATATTTAGCACATTGTAAATATACAGGCATCCTATCATCACTAATTATATATTTAACATATTGTTAATATACAGGCATCCTATCATCACAGAATATATATTTAACATATTATTAATATGCCTCAGCCCACCTCCTCTTATGGCAGAATTTCTTGTGGAGAGCCCTGGGCCCTCTGATGGGCCAACGGGGTAGGTTTTTTAATTGTTTTAAAGAGTGCCTTGATCAGGGTGGAATAAGAACAGCATTACACTACCCTCATCCTCCATCTTTTGCTGGTGGTGTCCTGGTTCTGCTGGAAGAAGTACTTCTGGAAGTGTCCAGCATCCAGGTCATGGTCCTCTGGCTGACCCGGCACCTGTACCACGGCCTTCATCTGTAGAGATCACATAAAACCCACATTAGTTGAACTCCTCCAAGTTTCCATGTGGGTGATGATTGTTTGTGAGCAGCTGTGCGATCACATTTAGCTCCAGAATACTGGACAAATTACTGTCTGATATTCACAGTCCACAGGAAACAGGTTTTCAGCCAGAACAAAAGGCCAAGATGCTGCCGGCGCTCCACATATCAATGACCCCGGTGAAGGGCAGCCCTTAGGCCACCTCTGGAGCCCTGATGGTGGAGGACAGAGGAGAAATGTCAGCACAGACACCGAAATATGACAGCAGCTGTTATTCACAACATCCCATTCAGGGCCACAAACTGTCCTCCATCATTTGAAACTACAAACACATTAACAGAAGAACTGGACTGGTTAACAGCATGAGGTAAACAGCCTGAAGCTCCATTCCAGGTTCCACTGCAGAGGCTGGAAGAGATCCAAAAAAATCAATGTGTTTGACTCTGAAGGGCCAGTGTCACCGACTGAACGGTCCCCCATAAAAATCGGTCCTCCCTGCCTTCAATGCACATGTGTCATTAGCCGTGGTTCACCGAGTATCACCTCGTTTCTGCTTCAAACTGCACTCCAGTCATCATCTATTTCAGCGACAGATATCTGAAGCTTCTGTACAACAATCATTTCCACATAAATTCAGCATTATTTCATCATAAAAAATGAAGGAAGTGATCAGAGCACGACAGCTAAATGAGCTGCTAGCTGTTGTGTTGACTGCGCGTACGTCATTTCAAAGCGTCACAGATTATCGCCTTGTTTCTGCTTAAAATGGCCTCAATTCTGCCTCAAACACTCTTTAAAATAATTTAAGAGGTTTTACCTTGTTATCTGATGGTTCGTAATCACATTAATCTATTTGATCACTTTGAGAGTCCGTTGCAGAGGAGCTGCTGTGGTCGCAAATGGTGCAATGCACAGTGGCGGACCATTCGGTCTGCGACACAGGTCCTCACGGCCCATGAGTGTGATGATGCTGGGGTTGATGTCAGCATGAAGAAGCCCGACACCCTTCAGAGCATCCAAAGCCACAAACAGCTGCAGAGACACAGCAACAATTGACACGGATCAGAATTTAACTGACTTCTGCATCAACATTTAACACGAGACAAACGCGTAGTACAACAAATAAATGTCTGCAGGGTACAACAACCACAAGCCTTTTGTCTGGACATTACCCAGAGGACTTGGATCTGAGAATGCCAGTGTCCAAATAAAATGGACAAAATGGGGCAGATTAATGTTGGGAGGACAGAGCAAATGAGCGAATGCGTTCATGACGTTTGATGCAAAAGGGTAAGTATACTAAATGGAGACAATGAGAATCTGGATGCTGTGCGAGTAAAGTATCCTCAGACAAATTTAAGGAACAACTACAGCAGTTTACATGGTGTAGTTTTCGTATCATGTCCTGTCTCCTGTGTCCTTCATTCAGTCACAGCCCCTTATCTGATATTCCCAGTAAGTAAGAAAACATCTGACATGGACAATCTAAAGTTGCACTCTACACGTGTGAAAGGGCAAACACAACAGGGGACCTGATTCTTCTCCAGACTTCATATGAGAAGCCAAAGACAAACATGCTGTGCAACTGGACACATTGCATCCAGAGACCGTGGCAGCCTTTCACATTTCTCAAGGAGACGGTAGAGACTCTTGTCCAGCATTTCAAACACCAAACAGGTTTGTCCCTGGTGCTGGAAACACTCAGAGAAGTGGACAATGTTGGACTCAGCCGCGTCAAGGAGACTGACGCCTGAGGACAAAGAAGACAAAATCCATCACCAGATTCTAAAAATGGGTGTCAACAAAATGTGAGACAACACAAAAGCTGATTTACTTTTTTCAAGTGTTTTGTTTAAAGTCGGTGTCCCGCTTCATTATGTTCACAGCCACCGTCTCTGCCGTGACATTAATTTGGCAACTTTGCTGAAGCAGCCCTCACAGATGAACTTCAGGATGGAATATTGAAAAGGGTCGCTGCAGATGAGGTCACCGTCCTCCAGCATGCTCGTGCCTACAGTTGTGAATGTTGAGACACAGTGGACACAGAGACAAAACACATGAATGACCTTTACTGGTTTCCTTCATCCTGCTCTGCTGTGTGCTGTTTTTACACTGTTTAAAGTTTGAACTATTGTGTAATTTATGGGTGAGAACTGAACATGGCTTGCTAATGTTCTGATTTGGTGCTTTATAATAATTTAATTTAAATAAACTGAATCATGGGTTCATTTCCTGACAGGTATGTTGCAGGTGCTTCATCCCTTTAAAAAATGCATATTATTTCAAATTGTGTGGTCCCACCAATAAATAATCAACCATCTCGTCAGCCCACCAAGGAAACACTGAAAACAAACCAAAAAATAAATATCACAAACGCACAAAGGAATTTTATTATAACTGAAACAAACAACTTGGAACAGTCCCTAAGGCCAAAACACTTCAGCTTTCTAAAACCATAAAATATCAGATTAAAACTGAATTTAAATTCATCTAATCAACCGCAAATAATGTAGGACTTACACAACTTTGTTTAAAAAACAAAAACCATTTAAAACAAAGCATGCTGTCTCCATGGCAATACTTTGATCGATTTAAAAACTCACCTAATCCAGCCAAAATCATCTGACAAAATTTTATTCAGTAAAAGTGTAATTTAAAACTCTCATTTTAAACCAAGCGGCTGTCTCCATATTCTTTTGTCATGGAAGAAAAAATAAATAAAAAGACTGTGAGGTTTATTTTTAATCAACCCATTTCAGCATCTAATCAGTTTGAAAAATATGAAATTAAAAAGAGAAAATTCAGTTAATCCAGACTGAATCATTTATAACACACAAAATTGTATCTTGGTCATTTATTTTTAATAAACATTTAAAAACAGACGTCTCTATGGAGACAATAACTTATTTTGAATATCTACACAACTGTTGGCCATTTTAATCCAGAATTTTCACCTCTGATCACTTTAAATATAAAGTTTTTACATAACAGTGCTATATTAAAATAATGTCTTGGATTTTACTAAACAGTAAACTATATGGGCTCACAGAAACGCGAAAAAATGTATACATATATAGATATATATATATAGATATATATATATATATATATATATATCAAAAATTCTTGAAAGGGTAGTTGTAAAACAGCTAACTGATCATCTGCAGAGGAATGGTCTATTTGAAGAGTTTCAGTCAGGTTTTAGAATTCATCATAGTACAGAAACAGCATTAGTGAAGGTTACAAATGATCTTCTTATGGCCTCGGACAGTGGACTCATCTCTGTGCTTGTTCTGTTAGACCTCAGTGCTGCTTTTGATACTGTTGACCATAAAATTTTATTACAGAGATTAGAGCATGCCATAGGTATTAAAGGCACTGCGCTGCGGTGGTTTGAATCATATTTGTCTAATAGATTACAATTTGTTCATGTAAATGGGGAATCTTCTTCACAGACTAAAGTTAATTATGGAGTTCCACAAGGTTCTGTGCTAGGACCAATTTTATTCACTTTATACATGCTTCCCTTAGGCAGTATTATTAGACGGTATTGCTTAAATTTTCATTGTTACGCAGATGATACCCAGCTTTATCTATCCATTAAGCCAGAGGACACACACCAATTAGCTAAACTGCAGGATTGTCTTACAGACATAAAGACATGGATGACCTCTAATTTCCTGCTTTTAAACTCAGATAAAACTGAAGTTATTGTACTTGGCCCCACAAATCTTAGAAACATGGTGTCTAACCAGATCCTTACTCTGGATGGCATTACCCTGACCTCTAGTAATACTGTGAGAAATCTTGGAGTCATTTTTGATCAGGATATGTCATTCAAAGCGCATATTAAACAAATATGTAGGACTGCTTTTTTGCATTTACGCAATATCTCTAAAATCAGAAAGGTCTTGTCTCAGAGTGATGCTGAAAAACTAATTCATGCATTTATTTCCTCTAGGCTGGACTATTGTAATTCATTATTATCAGGTTGTCCTAAAAGTTCCCTAAAAAGCCTTCAGTTAATTCAAAATGCTGCAGCTAGAGTACTGACGGGGACTAGAAGGAGAGAGCATATCTCACCCATATTGGCCTCTCTTCACTGGCTTCCTGTTAATTCTAGAATAGAATTTAAAATTCTTCTTCTTACTTATAAGGTTTTGAATAATCAGGTCCCATCTTATCTTAGGGACCTCGTAGTACCATATCACCCCAATAGAGCGCTTCGCTCTCAGACTGCAGGCTTACTTGTAGTTCCTAGGGTTTGCAAGAGTAGAATGGGAGGCAGAGCCTTCAGCTTTCAGGCTCCTCTCCTGTGGAACCAGCTCCCAATTCAGATCAGGGAGACAGACACCCTCTCTACTTTTAAGATTAGGCTTAAAACTTTCCCCATAGTTAGGGCTGGATCAGGTGACCCTGAACCATCCCTTAGTTATGCTGCTATAGACGTAGACTGCTGGGGGGTTCCCATGATGCACTGTTTCTTTCTCTTTTTGCTCTGTATGCACCACTCTGCATTTAATCATTAGTGATCGATCTCTGCTCCCCTCCACAGCATGTCTTTTTCCTGGTTCTCTCCCTCAGCCCCAACCAGTCCCAGCAGAAGACTGCCCCTCCCTGAGCCTGGTTCTGCTGGAGGTTTCTTCCTGTTAAAAGGGAGTTTTTCCTTCCCACTGTAGCCAAGTGCTTGCTCACAGGGGGTCGTTTTGACCGTTGGGGTTTTACATAATTATTGTATGGCCTTGCCTTACAATATAAAGCACCTTGGGGCAACTGTTTGTTGTGATTTGGCGCTATATAAAAAAAAATTGATTGATTGATTGATATATATATATATATATATATATATATATATATATATGTATATATATATATACATATATATATATGTATATATATATATATATATATACATATATATGTATATATATATGTATATATATATACATATATATATGTATATATATATATACATATATATATGTATATATATATATACATATACATATATATATATATATATATATATACATATACATATATATATATATATATATATACGAGGGCTGTCAATAAGTTACGGTCCTTTTTATTTTTTTCAAAAACTATATGGATTTCATTCATATGTTTTTACGTCAGACATGCTTGAACCCTCGTGCGCATGTGTGAGTTTTTCCACGCCTGTCGGTGACGTCATTCGCCTGTGAGCACTCCTTGTGGGAGGAGTCGTCCAGCCCCTCGTCGGAATTCCTTTGTAGGAGAAGTTGCTGAGAGACTGGCGCGTTGTTTGATCAAAATTTTTTCTAAACCTGTGAGACACATCGAAGTGGACACGGTTCGAAAAATTAAGCTGGTTTTCAGTGAAAATTTTAACGGCTGATGAGAGATTTTGAGGTGATACTGTCGCTTTAAGGACTTCCCACGGTGCGAGACGTCGTGCAGCGCTCTCAGCCGCCGTCATCAGCCTGTTCAAGCTGAAAACCTCCACATTTCAGGCTCTATTGATCCAGGACGTCGTGAGAGAACAGAGAAGTTTCAGAAGAAGTCGGTTTCAGCATTTTATCCGGATATTCCACTGTTAAAGGAGATTTTTTTAATGAAAGACGTGCGGACGGGTCCGCGCGTCGGGACGCAGCCGCCGCGACGCTCCGCCACAGGAAAAACACCTCTGTTGAAAGCCTTAAGGACAAGTTGGAACATGTCCTGCCTGTTAAACAATTTCTCATATACTCACTCCACTGAAAGCCATCAAAAGCCGCCTGGATTTTACAAATGGTTATCAACACGGAGGTGTTTTTCCTGTGCCGCCGCACCGCGTCGGCTGCGTCCCGACGCGCGGATCCGTCCGCACGTCTTTCATTAAAAAAATCTCCTTTAACAGTGGAATATCCGGATAAAATGCTGAAACCGACTTCTTCTGAAACTTCTCTGTTCTCTCACGACGTCCTGGATCAATAGAGCCTGAAATGTGGAGGTTTTCAGCTTGAACAGGCTGATGACGGCGGCTGAGAGCGCTGCGCGACGTCTCGCACCGTGGGAAGTCCTTAAAGCGACAGTATCACCTCAAAATCTCTCATCAGCCGTTAAAATTTTCACTGAAAACCAGCTTAATTTTTCGAACCGTGTCCACTTCGATGTGTCTCACAGGTTTAGAAAAAATTTTGATCAAACAACGCGCCAGTCTCTCAGCAACTTCTCAGACAAAGGAATTCCGACGAGGGGCTGGACGACTCCTCCCACAAGGAGTGCTCACAGGCGAATGACGTCACCGACAGGCGTGGAAAAACTCACGCATGCGCACGAGGGTTCAAGCATGTCTGACGTAAAAACATATGAATGAAATCCATATAGTTTTTGAAAAAAATAAAAAGGACCGTAACTTTATTGACAGCCCTCGTATATCACGGAAAATAAATGAATACAAAATTAAATCCCAAACACAGTCATCATCTTTATCAAAAGCAGTACAAACCTGTACTAATGGCTCACACTGGTAGTGACTAATACGAGGTTAACTGCTACAATGACTGACTTTTGAGCTGTTTACATACCATTTTTGTCCACAGTGTAATTTATTTCATCTCTTCAAGCTGTCATGTTGCAATAAATGTCTTTGAGCTGAGCGTCTGCAGTGTTTCTGTCTCCACCTGTGACACTGAAGTGTTACTGAGCTTCTCCAGCACCCGTACTGGTAACTGGAAACGGCTCTGACGTCAACAGCTCTTTTAAGTGGCCCCGCCCCCAACCTAACTCCAGTTGCTACGAGTTACCACTGTGTTTACCACCACTGATCTGTAGTTCATTGGCCACCATATTACCACTCCCATGTACCGCTCCTGAAACACTGATCTCGATATAATACGATAGCTCATTGGCCGCCATATTACCACTCCCATGTTCTGCTCCTGAACGGTCTTTTCTGCCGATCTTTAACTATGCGCACGCAATTTTATTCTTTGTGGTTTTTAAAAAAAAAAAAAAAAAATGCCTTCATGTGCCGAACATTTCACCTGTGAGTATGATTAAAATGGAAAGTAATGAACAAGAAGATTTCTATCCCTTATTCCAGCATATAGACATAGATGATAATAATAATAATAATAATAATAATAATAATAATAATAATAATAATAATAATAATATAAAATAAGTGGTTTGTGTGTAGCCACATGTTGACTTTTGTGTTGGACGACCTATTTTAAGACATTTATTAGGTCTACTTGGGCATAGGTTTAGCTTTAGGCGTTGTTGCTATGAGCTTTATTACTAATATTAGGCTGAAGCTCACAGAGCTAATGTGTGATAAATGTGTAATAAATGTTGTCATTGCAGGGAAAACTAACTCTCATCCCATCACAAGGCACAGTAAAGGTTTGATTTAATAATGCTGTTTATTTTTTCTTTTTTATCTTTATAGATGAAAGTTGCATTGTTCTTTGTTATTTTCTATGTAAAACACTATATAAATATAATGCAGTATTATTATTATTATTATTATTATTATTATTATTATAAGGTGTTGAGAGGTGCAGAGAAGGTGAATCATCCAGGAGGATATTGGAACGGAGGATGTTTTTCTCCACCACATTGCTAAACCCACCTCTTGACCTGCAGGAAGGGAGCACAAGAAAGAAGCTCTGACAGACAGTCCTCTTTTAGGGCTTTTAGCTATGATTTTGTCTGATGTCTGTCTGTCTGTCTATCTGTCTATCTATCTATCTATATGATGTATGCATTACTTTTCTCTGATATATAACTATATCTGATATATAACTTATCTATTATATACGTATGTATGGATGGTTGATATTGATATTCTCTATGATTTATATATTTTCATTTTCTCTAATTCACAACCTATATATATATATATATATATATATAAATAAAATATATTGATGCTCTTCTTTATATATTTATTTTCTGTGATATATAGCTTCTATCTGTTATGTTTTATATAGAAATATGTTGTATTTTTACTACTACTTCAGACACTACACGGTAAATACTTGTGCACTTTACTGTCCTTATTGTTGAAATGTCTTGTCCTGTCATCACCGAGGGAAGGTGAGAAACGATATTTCGATTCCTTGTACATGTGAAGAATTGACAATAAAGCAGACTTTGACTTTGACTTGACTTTGACTAATGTATTCATTAGTCAGTATTTTGTTTATATATGTAAATATTTATATATTCGGCTGTTAAGTGTGACGTGACGCATCATGTGATTTTTCAACTTCCGGCTCTAAACAAAAAAGGTGTGCTGCCATTAACATTGAGAACTGCACTGAGATGATCTGATCAGGCTGCACTTACACCGTTGCACACGGACAACAGCATTAACATCGCAACAAAACTCTTTGTATATTGTGCCTAAAACTCTCCTGGATATATTAACTGGGTTTTAGACATTGTTACTGCATTTGTTTTATGTAAAAATGTCAGACACTCAGGTTGTTTCGCCGTTATTTTCAATGGGAGTTGCTGTGAGCAGCTCACAGCTTCTTATTCATGTCGTTCGGGGAGAAAGTGAAGTTTGCACTTTAACGTCCTGTTTATTGTAATAAATAATTTTTTATTAACAGACAGACATGTATATTTTACCTGTGCATAATAAAATATGTAAAGTAAAAGAAAAAAGTTTTATTAAGTGTTCTGACCATGGAACCAGACGAATGTGGTTAACGGAGGTGGAGGCGGAGAAGGGAGGGACGGAGGTTTGCACACAATGTAAACACAAACTAAACTTAAACTGTAAATCCTTAAAAGGATCAAACAGATGTAACTTTAATTGTAAACTTGGAGGTCTTTGGACTCGGAAACAGATTTATCACGTGATGCGTTACGTCAGTGCATAACAACCGGATAGCCTAATCATATATTGTCTCTTCAAATTACTAAAATAGTTGACTTTACTGCCACTATCTGCTTCTCTATCATATATTAGTGTGTGTATATATGTACATATGTATAATGTGTGTGTTTACAGTGTTTGCAAAATACCTGTCTACAGTCTGGGCGACATCATAATATTCTATTACTGTTAATCCCACTATAAATACTAAAATACGCCAAACTTTTTGTCCTGTATCATAGCTAATGTAAGACATTTGCAGAAAAAACCCCCCTGTGAAACTCAGTTTAGTATTCAGAAAGTTACGATGGATTAAATGGGCTGACACTTAATTGCGCTGCCAAACACCTCTGAGTTGATCGGGTCAGATGACTGGTCCAAGATGGCGGCCCCATGCCTCTTCATAGCCCGACAACCGGCCTGAATTAGGCCGGACACCTAATTCTTTCGCTTCTAGCCTGTGGGTTGGCGGCCGAGACTTTGGTCAAGCTTGGGGGTGTGGCGCGAGCGCTGCTCTCCTATTGGTTGTTTGCAAAAGGGATTCCCCGAACTCATGTTTCACTTTCCTCAACAGAAACAAATGCAACTGCATACTACTTTTACAACAAAACTGCATGATCTTCTGAAGTAATGCATGGCAAACAGACCGTCAGCCTCAGCTATCACACCATATTCACTATCGTGCTTCATGTGACCAGCGCTACATCAAGCAGGTGTCAGGTCACTAGGAGTGGGAATTCCTACTCCTAAATGGTGGCCAGTATCTAGCCCAGTTCAGGCCGGTTGTCGGGCTAGGCTCATCAGCGCCAATAGGCGGTAGCGGCCAATGCAGCATCTGCTCTTTATGTGTGTATGGTCCACATGATATGGGAGTGGTAAGATGGCCGCCCGTTTGCTTCAGCGGTTTGTATGGAGTGTGCGGACTAGAGATGGGCGGATCGATCCTAATATGGATAATATCGATACCAACACTGGTATTGATATTGAACGATCCTCATGTAAAAAGATCGATACTCAAGCTTTTATTCTTTCCCACACGCACTGACTGCTGCACACGCAGATTCATCAAAGTCTACTCTCTGTCTGTAAGAGCATCGCTGCACTGTGTCACACAACATGGAGCGGCGCACCCTTGTATTGTGGTTTGTCAGCCCTCTACCTCAGGAGATTTTGTTTTAAGTTGTGTTGAGTGATATTTTTTAAACAAAAATGTTGATTGTGATAATAAAGTATTTTGTTGTCACGTACAATGTTTGGCAAAATTCTACCCTAGTTCTTTTTGGATCCTTTGGATCTATGAAGCTTAAATATGAAAAAGTATCTGTATCGATATCGGCGATACTGGGCCTGTATTTACTTGGTATCAGATCAATACCAAAATTCCCAGTATCACCCACCTCTAGTGCGGCCCAATAGGGGACCTTAGTCTTATTTGAACCCTCTGTGATATTGCGAGATTTGACCATTTACGGGGACCTTCATTTAATATATACACAGCATAACTTCACATGGATAAATGGTGTACGGTTTTGTTTTTGGCTGCAATCACCAAAGCAGTCGTGAAGGTTTTTTTTTTTTTTTTTGGTTCCCGGTGGAGAAGAAAAGGCAAGGAGGTTGGAGACGTCATGTCAGTAAGTGTTAGCCTACACAGCTAACCAGAGTAGCTCCGTTCTCTCACCTGCAAAACCGCCTCGACACATTTGTCGAGCAGACAGCAAACAAACAAGTATGGATTAATATTTTAATCTTAAAGGTAAAATGTCTGGTTTGTCTACGGCCATATGAATATAATGTTCAAATCTATCCTCCTGAGAACCGAAGAAAAAAGTGTTCTACAATTTCTTTTTGTGTGTGTGATTTCCTATCTATTTGGGCCTTAAAACACCTTACAATTTAAATTTTTAATTTTTTTTTTACTCCACTGTGGAGGACAGCGGGACAGTGGCACTGGTGTGAATCTGTTACGTACAGACCCTGTGCACGTACAGATCCCGTGCACGTACAGACCCTGTGCACGTACAGATCCCGTGCACGTACAGACCCTGTGCACGTACAGATCCCGTGCACGTACAGACCCTGTGCACGTACAGATCCCGTGCACGTACAGACCCTGTGCGGATGGCAGCCAAATTATTTTACAGGATTGTTTTGAAAATTGTCTCTGGAACAATGTTTCAAAGCATGAGTGTTTCAGATGTTCTGAAATGTTTCAGAACATCACTACTTTGCAGCAGATCATCCTCACCCACTGATCCGTCTGATCCGTTCTTTATCTTTACTTTGACTTTACCATCCTGTTGTAGATTTTGTTCAGTATTTCTGGTTCCAGTTGTTCTCTGACACTCACCTGATGGGCGTGCACGGTGAGCACATGGCGTGCACAGTGTACAGCAGGTGGCAAACAGACTGGCAGGTGACAGACGTGTCTGTGGGATATTACATAAGAGACCAGGCTGTGCAGAGGATTGTGGTCAAACAAACAGGACACCGTGACTGGAGGACACAGTGTTTCTCAACCCTGATCCTCTGGGACCCCTAACCTGCACATTTACCATCTGATCCTCTGGGACCCCGAACCAGCACATTTTCCATCTGGTCCTCTGGGACCCTGAACCAGCACATTTTCCATCTGGTCCTCTGGGACCCTGAACCAGCACATTTTCCATCTGGTCCTCTGGGACCCCGAACCAGCACATTTTCCATCTGGTCCTCTGGGACCCCGAACCAGCACATTTTCCATCTGGTCCTCTGGGACCCCGAACCAGCACATTTTCCATCTGGTCCTCTGGGACCCTGAACCAGCACATTTTCCATCTGGTCCTCTGGGACCCCGAACAAGCACGTTTTCCATCTGGTCCCCTGGGGCCCTGAACCAGCACATTTACCATCTGGTCCTCTGGGACGCCTAACCTGCACATTTTCCATCTGGTCCTCTGGGACCCCGAACCAGCACATTTTCCATCTGGTCCTCTGAGACTCCGAACCAGCACATTTTCCATCTGGTCCTCTGAGACCCCGAACCAGCACATTTTCCATCTGGTCCTCTGAGACCCCGAACCAGCACATTTTCCATCTAGTCCTCTGAGACCCCTAACCTGCACATTTTCCATCTGGTCCTCTGGGACCCTGAACCAGCACATTTTCCATCTGGTCCTCTAGGACCCCTAACCTGCACATTTTCCATCTGGTCCTCTAGGACCCCTAACCTGCACATTTTCCATCTGGTCCTCTGAGATCCCTAACCTGCACATTTTCCATCTGGTCCTCTAGGACCCCTAACCTGCACATTTTCCATCTGGTCCTCTAGGACCCCTAACCTGCACATTTTCCATCTGGTCGTCTGAGACCCCTAACCTGCACATTTTCCTTCTGGTCCTCTGAGACCCTGAACCAGCACATTTTCCATCTGGTCCTCTGAGACCCCGAATCAGCACATTTTCTATCTGGTCCTCTGAGACCCCTAACCTGCACATTTTCCATCTGGTCCCCTGGGACCCTGAACCAGCACATTTTCCATCTGGTCCTCTAGGACCCCTAACCTGCACATTTTCGATCTGGTCCTCTAGGACCCCTAACCTGCACATTTTCGATCTGGTCCTCTGAGACCCAGAACCAGCACATTTTCCATCTGGTCCTCTGAGACCCTGAACCAGCACATTTTCCATCTGGTCCTCTGAGACCCCGAACCAGCACATTTTCCATCTGGTCCTCTGAGACCCCTAACCTGCACATTTTCCATCTGGTCCTCTGGGACCCTGAACCAGCACATTTTCCATCTGGTCCTCTAGGACCCCTAACCTGCACATTTTCCATCTGGTCCTCTGAGACCCCTAACCTGCACATTTTCCATCTGGTCCTCTGAGACCCCTAACCTGCACATTTTCCATCTGGTCCTCTGAGACCCCTAACCTACACATTTTCCTTCTGGTCCTCTGAGACCCCTTGCCTGCACATGTTCCATCTCTCTTTTCATTCAGCCACTCAAGAGCTAACAGACAGCCAAAGGAGCTCATCATCTTTCAGCAGGGCAAGACAGAACTGGCTGTGTCCCAATTCAGGGTCTGCTCCCTTCTAAGGCAGTGTCCCAATTCAGGCTCTGTTCCCTTCTAAGGCTGTGTCCCAATTCAGGGTCTACACCCTTCTAAGGCACTGTCCCAATTCAAGCTCTGCTCCCTTCTAATGCTGTGCCCCAATTCAGGGTCTGCTTCCTTCTAAGGCTGTGTCCCAATTCAGAGTCTGCTTCCTTCTAAGACTGTGTCCCAATTCAGAGTCTGCTTCCTTCTAAGGCTGTGTCCCAATTCAGAGTCTGCTTCCTTCTAAGGCTGTGTCCCAATTCAGAGTCTGCTTCCTTCTAATGCTGTGCCCCAATTCAGGGTCTGCTTCCTTCTAAGGCTGTGTCCCAATTCAGAGTCTGCTTCCTTCTAAGACTGTGTCCCAATTCAGAGTCTGCTTCCTTCTAAGGCTGTGTCCCAATTCAGAGTCTGCTTCCTTCTAAGGCTGTGTCCCAATTCAGAGTCTGCTTCCTTCTAATGCTGTGCCCCAATTCAGGGTCTGCTTCCTTCTAAGGCTGTGCCCCAATTCAGGGTCTGCTTCCTTCTAAGGCTGTGTCCCAATTCAGAGTCTGCTTCCTTCTAAGGCTGTGTCCCAATTCAGAGTCTGCTTCCTTCTAATGCTGTGCCCCAATTCAGAGTCTGCTTCCTTCTAAGGCTGTGTCCCAATTCAGAGTCTGCTTCCTTCTAAGGCTGTGTCCCAATTCAGAGTCTGCTTCCTTCTAAGGCTGTGTCCCAATTCAGAGTCTGCTTCCTTCTAAGGCTGTGTCCCAATTCAGAGTCTGCTTCCTTCTAATGCTGTGTCCCAATTCAGAGTCTGCTTCCTTCTAATGCTGTGCCCCAATTCAGGGTCTGCTTCCTTCTAAGGCTGTGTCCCAATTCAGAGTCTGCTTCCTTCTAAGGCTGTGTCCCAATTCAGAGTCTGCTTCCTTCTAAGGCTGTGTCCCAATTCAGAGTCTGCTTCCTTCTAAGGCTGTGTCCCAATTCAGGCTCTGCTCCCTTCTAATGCTGTGTCCCTTCTAATGCTGCATGAGCTAACCGCTATAGTTATCGCTGCTGTTTACACTCCATCCGACGCTAATGTTAGCACAGCTCTTAGCCACGCCCTGCAGATCATAAACAAACAGCAGGGGGCTCATCCTAACGGTGCCCACATCATCACCAGGGACTTCAACCAGGGAAAACTGCAAAACTGTGCTCTCCAAATTCTACCAGCACATCAAGTGTCCTACCAGGGGAAAAATGCACTTGATCACGTCTTTTCCAACATTAAAGAGCATATTTCACTACAATAAACACCAACTTTAATTGGTGGCCCACTGCTCTTCTGTAGAGTCTGCACTTACCTACACCTGAGTGTGTGGTACGCAGGCTGCACAGCTGAGGACAGAAAGGCCCTACAGAGGGGAACAGGCACAGCACAAACAATCATCAGCTGCCCTCTGTCTTCCCTGGACAATATCTCCAGGTCCTGCTGCCTCAGCACAACCAGCTGCTGAACTTCGGACCCTTCACATACACCCCCCCCCCCCCCCCCCCCCCACCTGTTTGACCTATTGCCCTCTCAGTGGCGTTACAGGTCCATTAGATCTCACACTGCCAGACTTACAAACATAAGAACTCTAAACAGTCACAGTCCCCACCCCTGACCCCAGATCACATATACACATCAACTCCCCACGGACTCGAGGACTGTTCCCTTCTACCTCAGTACATGTAGCCACTGTGCTCATTAAGGTCACTGTGCAATTTTAATGTCATGTACACTATAGATACTCAACCTGGTCTCACGGCAAGTCGTGATTCAGCAGCACGAAATATACTATAATTGGTTTGTGATATTGTGATGAAAAGCACCTCATTTTTGTCACGGCAGCACAAAATCATTCTAATTCATTCCGTGATGGCTGCACAAAATTAAAAGTGAAGCGGGGGAGTCGGGTGGTTATGGTTAGGGTCGGGGGAAAGAGTAAGATTAGGTTATGGTTAGGGTTAGGGTAGGAGTAAGGTTAGTAATAGTGACTTAAAAAAAAGGCCCGTCACGAAAATTTGCATGGCCAACAAGGCACAGCTGACGAGATCAGCCATTCAGATGCAGACAACATGAGGACGACATGAGGGCGGGGCAGGTAGGTGACCTGAAATGAAACTGGAACACACCATTATGACTTCACAAACACAACCACACCACAAAGTATACTATGTACAAATTATAGTCATTAAAGCAAACCTCAGGTTTCTGTCAAAAAAGGACATCAGGAATAATTTCAGAGCAATATTAACAGAATATTGTTGGGAAACGGGGAGTCCGGTGATGTATTCAAGGTTGATGTGTGTACTGCAGTAGCCAGAAATACGTAGGTGACGAAGAACAATTGCAGGAGGTTGTTGGAGGCGTTTTTTCCCACAGGCTGTGAAAATTTTAAACAATGCACTATAGTAAAGCACTTTGGATCTGCATGGGCACTTAAGTTTTTGATATTTTAAACTACTATTTATTGACTTTGAATACCTTCTTTTGAGATTTTTATGTGGCTTGGGGGTTTTAATCATGCTGTACATGTTGAATGAATGGTTTGTGTTAGTGTGTTTGATGTGCACTGAGATCTGCTCACACTTTTTTTTAATTCCATTGTGGTTTTTCTACTGCAAATGGCAATAAACTGAAACTGAAACTGAGACATTTCTCCCTGGCACACATAAAAGAAGGTACGAGTGTCGGTGTCCATGGTCCGCTAGTAGATTGATGACAAGTATGAATGATTCTTGAGATATCTCGCATATACAAATGTTACAAATACAAAATCCTGAATATGTCGCTGTCACCTTGAAACTGATCCCAAGGTCACCATAATCGACTGTGTTGGGGGATCACCCAAGTACACCATTATGCTAAATATGAATAGGTCAACTGGTTCTTGATATATCATCCTCAAAAGTGAAAATGGGCAGATGGACATGCTGAGCGCTGTATTCCCCCGTATTTCAGACCTGGGGGGGGGGCACAGCCATTCATCTACACATAAACAATCATTTCCAGTCAAGGCCTGGTCCAGTGGCTTCACTTTTTGTAAATACTGGTTCAGCAGTTCTTGTAACTCTGTTACCTTTCTTACCATAATGTCATTCTTCATTGAACTGACTTGTTATTACTGTGAGTCTATTCACCATTTGTAAGCAGATCCCCTGCTTCCTCATCACCAGGACTCCCATTAGAACATTCCTCCTCCACATCATCATCATCATAGTCTAGGTCCACGTGATGGTTGTCCCCAATTCACAATAAACAGCTATTCAATTCTATTTCAGCTGCTATCCTGTTGAAAAGCTCTGGGCGGTTTTCACTGAAGTCTGGTTTCCACCAAGCGGTCCCGGTCAGTACGGCACAGTATGGTATGGGTCGGAACGGTTAAGTCTGGCTTTACATTTTCACCACCAGCAGTACCCCTGTGTTTGGTAGGTGGAGCATGGAGACATCGACAGCAGTGCACACACTCTCATCCCCTCTACACAGAGACAACACAGTGCAATCTAACATTTTTTAAATGTTATTTTATTTTTGTCTTGGTGGATCATGGGATTTCGTTTCATCGCATGCAGAATGCTAAAGAGTAGACTGATGTCTGTGGTAAATGTTGACGTGAATGAATAAGGTGCTGTGACTCTTTCAACTTTTAAAATAAGTTAATTTTCTTGTTGTAGGACAAAGCGCCGGCATCCTTTGGTTCAGGCTGAGAAACACACCTGGAGCAGACAAACACGAAGTAACCTCTTAAATAAAACCACTGCATTTCTTCAGCCATGAAAAGGAATCAAAGTATAACCAGACATTGTTTTCAAAATAAGGACACTTTATGTGTAAAAGTTTGTGAGTCTGTGATGATGAATCCAACTGAAACGACGTAATAGGTAAGATTAAAACTTTATAGTCACTCAGTGTAGGAATGGTTTTAATATTTGAAACAGTTTGAAGTATATGAATGGTCGCACGAGGAGTGCAACTTTTGCTTTAGCTGCTGATTCCATCAATGGACAGCAGCAGTGCCTCCTTTTTGTTACTGTACCTTTTTTTTTTTTTGGCATCCCAGCCAAAAGGTGCCAAAAAAGTGGTATGGTACGGGTCAGTTATTTTGGTACCTGCTCCAAAATCTAGATGTGGAAACGTACAAATTCAACTGGTGCTGAGATCTTGAATTGTGACACCTTCAAGCATTTCTGGGACAAAGTTGGCAACCAGTCTTATTTTGTCAATCTGGAGGTGTTGAATTCAAATCTGCCACATGATAAACTCCATCTGGTCTCTGGTATCCTTTAGACGTCACTGAACTTTGCATATGCGCAATACCCCAATAAAGCTCTTAAACTGAGATGTAAATGGCCTCTACATTAGTACATCAACTTAAAACTCTGAATTTCTCAAGTGCTTGTGCTAAATCTATACAATGGAAACTGCATTTAAGATTTTTTTTTTTTTTTTAATGCCCATCATACTTGAACATTAGTGTACATCTGCATTTAGGCTCCTCTGTTTCGGAAAACAATTCACCAACCTGTAGTTTCTGGTGGAGGCAGTGCAGGTCTTTGTTGATCTGCTTGGTGCCATACAGGTGCTTGACAGTGTGCCCTCTGGATACAAAATGACGAGGCATCCTGGTTTGGATGTAACATTTGCAGAGGAACAGCCTGAGCAAATAGAGAGGCCCCAGCACTGTTTGATGAGGTGCATGAGCCGGCTTTGAAAACCTTACAAATAAAGGCCTCCACATCAGCACAGGCTGTACTCCTGAGGTCACCTTTCCCAAGTTCTTTCAGGAGATTATGGTGCTCCATGAAGACTTTGAAACAAGATTTCTTTGAGTGTCCTACAAGAAAGAAGTGGCATCACATCCTGTGACAGTGTGGAAGGCAGGCAGGGAGTTGAGCACAGCATCGCCAAGGCTCTCGGCAGCTGTGTGAATTTGAATGAATTTCTGCTTCTTTGAGGCGCCTGCCTTCATCCAAATTTCATCACAGTTGATGCTGGCAAAATAGGCTAAAAGGAGAACCAAAACATCTGTGTCTCTTGAGACCACAACAGCAGCAGAGGCTTAGCTCTTGGTGGAATGGAGCACCATCCTGGTGTCTGCTTCTTCTTCTTGTTTTTTTTTTTTTTGCTTAAAAGTTAACTCTGCAGACTTTCAGGCCAGCCATCAGCCATGTTTGTACTCCTCATAGAAGCTGTGTGATGACGTGCGCAATGTGTGTCCCCAATTGGAATTGGTTCACCGTCACATGCTTTTCCAAAATCCAATCGTAGGGCAGATTCACCTCACGTGAACAGCCAAAGATCATTTTCAGGAGTGATATGTTACTAGTTGGCCAGTTTGAATAGCCCCCTGGGTGCTCCAATGAATACATACTACTGGACTCCAAATGCTCCCTGCGCCATTACGCACAGCGATCAGTGAAGCAGACGGAGCAGACGGAGAGCCTCTGATGACAATCTCACGTGCTCAAACAAAGAGTGTGTAACTATTAGGATTGCTCCACTAGTTTGCATGTGAATGAAAAAAAAAAAATGCATAGACCATTTTGTATATATTGCTTAAAATGTGCATTTGTGTTTATTGTTTGAACCTTTTTGTTGTACAGTCTTTCACACAAGACCTCAAATTACCTTTATAAAGTGTCAAAACAGTTGTTTACTATAGTTCACTGTGTGTTTTGAATAAATGTGTGTGGAAAATTATTTCCCGCTTTACTTTTTCCTTCCTTATTTTTGATTGTAAACCTTTATTACACTTGTAAAAAACACAACAAAAGCATATATATTATGAAAGCACAGGTTGTCCTGAAAAAAAGAGACATAAAACTTGATTGTGGGATGCAGGGAGAGCTGTTAACAGCAATAATAAAACATTTATGCCAGGTGAGTGAACTGTTCAAAAAATGCCCTCGGACCACAGAGGGTTAAATTAGTTGACAACGTCTGGTTACATTTAAACACCCCCAACAACATGCACAATATCACTTCAATTTAACATTCAGTCTTCAGGCTGCCGCTTTTATTTATGGTGTTTATCATCAATATCAACAAAACACGCAACACAGAATGTAGTCTGCAGCTGACATATTTCAATACAAACTGAGGACACAATAAGCACGTCTTTGTCTTCAGTGTTGACTTTGTCTTACTTTTTGGTCTCTGACTGGTCATCGTCTGTATCGGCCTCATCCAGGTCTCCACCTTCCAGGCTGTTGTTTGGAGCAACAGCAGCCTCACTGTCACTGGTGGGCATAGTTCCGCTAATCTGCAAATTAGCAAAGCTAACTTTTTGTTAGCGGATTAGTTTCTCAGCTAACTTCAAAAACCATCAGTGGACCAATTAGCTTCCGCTAAATTTAGTTCCGCTAATTTAGTCCGCTAACGTTTTTTTACATAGTTAGTAAGGGTGAAAAACATTTGTAAACCCTAAAATCATACATGTTGGCTCCTGTCTGCTACAGGTGCAGTCAGGCAGCTGAGAGGAGCTGAGCTCAACTCTACCTCAGCAGAAGGGGGCCTGGCTGCCAGGCTGCTACAAAAAATAAAAACTTATTTACATTCACAGCATACAGCGGTCCAGACATGAGGCTGAAGTCCTCAAAGGGAAAGCAGGTTTGACTTATGGTTTTGATTTATAAACCAAATTAATCCCAATAGTTTACATTAACATCAACTCTGCCATTTGTACGAAGTGAAAATATAACACATATGTTTTAATTTTAAAATAATGCATTTATTCTGAAGTTTTGAACATTAACACACAGAGATGCCAAAAGGCATTGTGGGTAAACTGAGCCTCTGCTCATCACTCAACCAACACACAAGTTAGTGTAATGTGTGTGTTGGTTTTTACAAATAAGTGTGTATTTGTAAAATATTGCATTTTTTTTCATTTGTAAATAAAGGCATTTGCAAAGCTGAAAATTCTGTTTGTTTAGTTGTGATTCAGCAACAGCCGTGTGATATAACCGGGCATCATTCACACTGCCATCCACGAGATCGGTTAAAATGCATAGAACACTGCCATCATCCACTGCCGGCTTTGAATTCTGCATCTATTAGATGATATCACATGACATCCTTGACCTGGTATCAGGGTCTCAGCACTCCCCTAGTCTGAGTGGTCTTCTACATTAGTCTGCATGAACCCGGTGTCACAGTCTGACCGGTCCCCCTGCCTTCACCACACGTGTCACGTCAGAGTTAGCAGCGATTAACAGATTATCACCTCATTTCTTCTTAAAACTGACTTTAAAATGATTTAAGAGGTTTACCTTGTCATTTCATGGTTAACAGTCACATTATTCCCTTTGATTGGTAGAGAGTCAGACTCAGAGGGTCAGACTCCATACATGTCAACCCCTTTGAGGGTCCACCTGTATAACCAAATGAGAAAATCCATAAAATCAACACAAAGTCCTTATAACCTCCAAATCGGACCAAAATCAGTTTTATTACAGTCTTTAAATGTGAGAGGAAATCGTAGCACCTGGAAGAAACCCACACAAACATGGGGAGAACATGCAAACTCCATACAGAAAGGCCACAGGTGGTAATCAAAGCAATGACCTTCTTGCTCTGAGGCAACATGTGCTAACCACAAAGCTACTGTGCTTATTAATCTATAAGATACAGACAGATATCAGGGGTGGTGGCCAGTGCTGAAGGTTCCTGGTTTGAACCCCACCCCTGCCACATTTCTCTGCAACGTGACATTGCAGCAGGAAGGGCATCTGGTGTACAGCTTGTGCCAAATCAACATGCAGACCGTCCTTGCATCTGCTGTGGTGACCCTGAGTAAAATCAAGGGAGCAGCCAAAGGGACTTAATATATTTTTAAATTTTACAAAAAAAAAAAAAAAAAGAAAGAAAGAAAGAAAAAGAAAAGGTGTAATATCAGCATGGCTATGCCAATTAAACATGAAAAAGACCATCAAAATTACAGATTAATATTTTTCAATTACAGGTTTAAACTGTAAAATTTACATATATGTGTATGTGCAAACCATTTACATATTCATTGTAATTTTGACAGAATTCCCCTGGAAACCACAGCTGCCAGAATTTTTCTGTAAAAACAATGGGATTTTTTTTTACAGTGTAAAAGCTGAATTTTATGTTTTGTAAACCAAAACAACCCATCACCCACATCACGTTTGTCTGCTTATCTTTTATTTAAAACAGAAAAAGTCACAGACAAGTACAAGAGTGAACAGTTTATAACTGTTTATATTTTAATCTCGAAGGAACGAACTGAACTGAAGAAAGAGTGAAAATCATTGAATTACGTTGATGGTGGTGCGATCATAAACATCTTAAAGCGTGTTTCTTATGTTGGCCGTGGCTATGGGTACGGACCTGTATCTACAGAGACCGTTCTAAAGATACGGAGCAATAAAGCAATAGAGCAATAAAAGTCATTACATACCCGTAAACAAGTCAGCTGGATCTGAAGATCGTAAAAGTCCAACTGTAGAAAGTCTTAGTTTGCTGTAAACAGGTCAAGATGTCCAGTTATTAGTGTTGTTCAAATTGTTGTTTTATCGCACCCGTGATATGCATGAGGGGTTAGGGGGAACTCTCTTGGCCGTAATTCTCCTCGGTCCGTACCTTTAGCAGTCCCGCAGAAGATACGGATGTACGTATCCTTAGCCACTTATTTTTATGTTGGACACTATATCTGTGCTGTGCGTGTAATCGATGTGAAGACACGCATGCATTAAACGTCGTCAAAAGATTATGAAAGTTATTTTTTAATGTCATGTATTGAACAACCAACATGCCATTATTTTTGTCTGGAGCAGCTGCAGAACGTCTGTAAGCGCTGCACTGAGTGAGTGTGCGCTCCTGCGCCAGGGGATACAAATTTTAACGGGGATAATTACTTTGGCACGACACCGGCAGACCAGTCTAGAAGTTACGGTAATGCGCGAGACTAGGAAAACAAGCATCCGCTTTCACAATCCTTTGTTTAGAACAATGTGTTTGTGTCTTTTTGTGATGATCATTTCACGATGTTTAAGAAAAACAACAGTAAAATAAATTTACAACAGAAAACCCTGAATATCCGTAACACTTTATTTGTACATCCGTATGACTCTGAAACCCAGAAAAATCTGTATAATTTATGGACAATCCATACTGGTTGACATGTATGAGACTCAGACACCCTGGTGTCACGCTCTGATCGGTCCTCGATCTTTTATTATAAAATAATATTGAATTTATGTGGAAATTCTTGTTGTACAAAAGCTTCAAATTTTTGTCACTGAGATAGATGATGACTGGAGTGTAGTTTTAAGCATAAACAAGGCAATAATTGGTGAATCGCTGCTGACACTCCGAAATGATGCATGCACAGTTCAAGGGGGGGGGGGACCAGAAGTGGGGACAGTTATGCTGATAGGAAACAGTGTCAGTGCGTGAAAACTGGGTGACTGCTGAGACCGTGTTAAAAAAAAGATTGCCCCTCTGTCGAAGACCAAACGGTCCCCCCCTAAAAATCGACCCACCTGCCGTCACTGTGCATGCATCATTTCTTACCACAGCAGCTCATCTGAGATGGAGCAGTCAAATGGATTAATGTGATTATTAACCATCAGATGACAAGGTAAAACCCCTTAAATCATTCTAAAGTCAGTTTAAAGCAGAAACTCAACTTTGATATGACCAACGTGCACTGAACACATCAACTAGTGGTGGTTCATATATATATATATATATATATATATACATACATACATACATTTTCTTCTGCTTCATCTGGAGTCGGGTTGCGGGGGCAGCAGCTCAAGCAAAGCCACCCAGACCTCCCGATCCACACACACCTCCCCCAGCTCCTCCGGGGGAACCCTGAGGCGTTCCCAAGCCAGCTGTGAGACGTAGTCCCTCCAGCGTGTCCTGGGTCTTCCCCGGGGCCTCCTCCCGATGGAATGTGCTCGGAACACCTCTCCAGCGAGGCGTCCAGGGGGCATCCAGAAAGATGCCCGAGCCACCTCAGCTGGCTCCTGTCGATGTGGAGGAGCAGCGGCTCGACTCCGAGCTCCTCCCGAGTCAATCAATCAATCAATTTTATTTATATAGCACCAAATCACAACAAACAGTTGCCCCAAGGCGCTTTATATTGTAAGGCAAGGCCATACAATAATTATGTAAAACCCCAACGGTCAAAACGACCCCCTGTGAGCAAGCACTTGGCTACAGTGGGAAGGAAAAACTCCCCTTTAACAGGAAGAAACCTCCAGCAGAACCAGGCTCAGGGAGGGGCAGTCTTCTGCTGGGACTGGTTGGGGCTGAGGGGAGAGAATCAGGAAAAAGACATGCTGTGGAGGGGAGCAGAGATCAATCACTAATGATTAAATGCAGAGTGGTGCATACAGAGCAAAAAGAGAAAGAAACACTCAGTGCATCATGGGAACCCCCCAGCAGTCTACGTCTATAGCAGCATAACTAAGGGATGGTTCAGGGTCACCTGATCCAGCCCTAACTACAACCCCTGGCAAAAATTATGGAATCACCGGCCTTGGAGGATGTTCATTCAGTTGTTTAATTTTGTAGAAAAAAAGCAGATCACAGACATGACACAAAACTAAAGTCATTTCAAATGGCAACTTTCTGGCTTTAAGAAACACTATAAGAAATCAGGAAAAAAAATTGTGGCAGTCAGTAACGGTTACTTTTTTAGACCAAGCAGAGGAAAAAAATATGGACTCACTCAATTCTGAGGAAAAAATTATGGAATCATGAAAAACAAAAGAACGCTCCAACACATCACTAGTATTTTGTTGCACCACCTCTGGCTTTTATAACAGCTTGCAGTCTCTGAGGCATGGACTTAATGAGTGACAAACAGTACTCTTCATCAATCTGGCTCCAACTTTCTCTGATTGCTGTTGCCAGATCAGCTTTGCAGGTTGGAGCCTTGTCATGGACCATTTTCTTCAACTTCCACCAAAGATTTTCAATTGGATTAAGATCCGGACTATTTGCAGGCCATGACATTGACCCTATGTGTATTTTTACAAGGAATGTTTTCACAGTTTTTGCTCTATGGCAAGATGCATTATCATCTTGAGAAATGATTTCATCATCCCCAAACATCCTTTCAATTGATGGGATAAGAAAAGTGTCCAAAATATCAACGTAAACTTGTGTATTTATTGATCATGTAATGACAGCCATCTCCCCAGTGCCTTTACCTGACACGCAGCCCCATATCATCAATGACTGTGGAAATTTACATGTTCTCTTCAGGCAGTCATCTTCATAAGTCTCATTGGAACGGCACCAAACAAAAGTTCCAGCATCATCACCTTGCCCAATGCAGATTCGAGATTCATCGCTGAATATGACGTTCATCCAGTCATCCACAGTCCACGATTGCTTTTCCTTAGCCCATTGTAACCTTGTTTTTTTCTGTTTAGGTGTTAATGATGGCTTTCGTTTAGCTTTTCTGTATGTAAATCCCATTTCCTTTAGGCGGTTTCTTACAGTTCGGTCACAGACGTTGACTCCAGTTTCCTCCCATTTGTTCCTCATTTGTTTTGTTTTGTTGTGCATTTTCAATTTTTGAGACATATTGCTTTAAGTTTTCTGTCTTGACGCTTTGATGTCTTCCTTGGTCTACCAGTATGTTTGCCTTTAACAACCTTCCCATGTTGTTTGTATTTGGTCCAGAGTTTAGACACAGCTGACTGTGAACAACCAACATCTTTTGCAACATTGCGTGATGATTTACCCTCTTTTAAGAGTTTGATAATCCTCTCCTTTGTTTCAATTGAGATCTCTCGTGTTGGAGCCATGATTCATGTCAGTCCACTTGGTGCAACAGCTCTCCAAGGTGTGATCACTCCTTTTTAGATGCAGACTAACGAGCAGATCTGATTTGATGCAGGTGTTAGTTTTGGGGATGAAAATTTACAGGGTGATTCCATAATTTTTTCCTCAGAATTGAGTGAGTCCATATTTTTTTCCCTCTGCTTGGTCTAAAAAAGTAACCGTTACTGACTGCCACAATTATTTTTCCTGATTTCTTATAGTGTTTCTTAAAGCCAGAAAGTTGCCATTTGAAATGACTTTAGTTTTGTGTCATGTTTGTGATCTGCTTTTTTTCTACAAAATTAAACAACTGAATGAACATCCTCGAGGCCGGTGATTCCATAATTATTGCCAGGGGTTGTATAAGCTTTAGCAAAAAGGAAGGTTTTAAGCCTAATCTTAAAAGTAGAGAGGGTGTCTGTCTCCCTGATCTGAATTGGGAGCTGGTTCCACAGGAGAGGAGCCTGAAAGCTGAAGGCTCTGCCTCCCATTCTACTCTTACAAACCCTAGGAACTACAAGTAAGCCTGCAGTCTGAGAGCGAAGCGCTCTATTGGGGTGATATGGTACTATGAGGTCCCTAAGATAAGATGGGACCTGATTATTCAAAACCTTATAAGTAAGAAGAAGAATTTTAAATTCTATTCTAGAATTAACAGGAAGCCAATGAAGAGAGGCCAATATGGGTGAGATATGCTCTCTCCTTCTAGTCCCCGTTAGTACTCTAGCTGCAGCATTTTGAATTAACTGAAGGCTTTTCAGGGAACTTTTAGGACAACCTGATAATAATGAATTACAATAGTCCAGCCTAGAGGAAATAAATGCATGAATTAGTTTTTCAGCATCACTCTGAGACAAGACCTTTCTAATTTTAGAGATATTGCGTAAATGCAAAAAAGCAGTCCTACATATTTGTTTAATATGCGCTTTGAATGACATATCCTGATCAAAAATGACTCAGAGTGACCGAGCTCCTCACCCTATCTCTAAGGGAGCGCGCAGCCACCCTGCAGAGGAAACTCATCTCTGCCGCTTGTACTCACGATCTTGTTTTTTCGGTCATGAGCCAAATCTCATGACCATAGGTGAGGGTCGGAATGTAGATTGATCAGTAAATTGAGAGCTTTGCCCCCCTACTCAGCTCTCTCTTCACCACGATGGTCCGATACAGCGACCGCATCACTGCAGATGCTGCACCGATCCGTCTGTCAATCTCACGCTCCATCCGTCCCTCACTCGTGAACAAGACTCCAAGATACTTAAAATCCTCCACTTAAGGCAAGGACACTCCACCGACCTGAAGAGGGGAAGGCACCTTTTTCCGGTCGAGAACCATGGCCTCAGATTTGGAGGTGCTGATTTTCATCCCGGACGCTTCACACTCGGCTGCAAACCACTCCAGTGCACACTGAAGGTCCTGATTTGATGAAGCCAACAGAACCACATCGTCCGCAAACAGCAGAGATGAGATTCTGTGGTTCCCGAAACGGACCCCCTCTACACCCTGACTGTGGCTAGAAATTGGTTGATCTTGTGTTGTACTCAGGGTTTTTTAATTTTATTTTTGGGAAGTCATGTGATCCACACAGGTGTACATAATCAACATGCGGTGTATATATTTAAACCAGCCACCTCATTGTGGTGGATTTTGTTGTTGTTGTTGTTTATCTGGTCAAGGAGAAACCTTTGGCTTGTTGATTTTCCTCCATCATTTTCCAACATTGCACTGGGTGCACATGCAGAACTGCTGCATTTAATGACTGTCACACGTGAACTGCAGCCTGATGCACGGATGTGCACACCAGCCAGACTGTGCAGGAGTGTCTTTTTTGGGCTTTAAAAAGTCCCTCAGAGCTCATCCTGCTGCTGCTGCACTCAGCCCACAAAGACGGGACACGATACGATTATACGACACGATAGGATATGATTATTGACAGGAATCCAAGCTCAGTGTTCCTTACACCAGTGGAAGAAAGAACAATAATAGATATTGTAAATATGTATAAATGCAAAACATCTACGGACTGTTGTGAAATTGATATGAAAGTTGTAAACAAGGTCATCAAGGGGATGTCAGAACCACTAACATATATCTGTAACTTATCATTCCAAACCGATAAATTCCCAAACAAAATTAAAATAGCAAAGGTTGTGCCACTGTATAAAACTGAGGATCGACACCACTTCACAAATTATAGGCCTGTTTCTTTACTTCCGCAATTCTCTAAAATTCTAGAAAAACTTTTCAATAAGTGATTAGACAAATTCATAGAAAAACATAAAGTAATTTCAGACAGTCAATACAGATTCAGATCAAACAGCTCAGCTACACTAGCAATAATTGAATCAACTGAGGAACTTACAAGCGCAATAGATAAAGAGAATGCAGCGGCCGTATTCATTGATCTCAAAAATGCTATTGACACAATCAATACAGTGGAACGGTATGGGATTCAGGGGGTAGTATTGCACTGGGTGAGAAGTTATCTTGGATGCAGGAAACAATTTGTGAAGATGAGAGAATATATATCATCATGCTTGGACATTTCTTGTGGTTTCCCCCAAGGGTCAGTACTGGGTCCCAAAGAGTTTATTCTTTATATAAATGATGTTTCTAAGCTATCAAAAACATTAAAACTATGATAGTTTGTTGATGACGCAAATAGTTTTTTGCTCTGGGGGGAATTTTAAAGGAACTACTTGTGACAATCACTGCAGAAATGTACAAATGAAATAGGTAGTTCATTAGGAACAAATTATTAAACTTAAGTCAAACTAAACTCATGTTATTTGGCAACTCTAACAGGTACAAAAAGATTAGATGGTGTAGAAATAGAAATAGTTCATGAAACTAAGTTTCTTGGTGTAATATAGACAATAAAATAAACTGGAAACCTCCTTCAAAACACATACAATATAAACTGTCAGGCAGTATCTCAGTACTCAGTAGGGTTGGGTATCAAAAACCGGTTCTTTTCAAGAATTGTTAAGGAATGATTTGATCCACCGACATCAATAGCCTTTTTGCTTAACAATTCCCTTATCATCCTTCAGTTCTCATTACTCATTGTTTTTGAGGGTGTTTAATGGGAAAATGATTCTGCAGTGGGTCTGCTTGAAGCAATGAAACAGTGCTGTGACCTGTTTCAGGAGGTGATGTTCTAGCAGTTAAGTGTTGGGCTTGAGACCAGAGGATCCTTAGTTCAAATCCCAGACTGACCGGAAAATCACGAGCCTTTGGCAAGGTCCTTAATCCCCTAGTTGCTCCCGGTGTGTAGTGAGTACCTTGTATGGCAGCAATCTCACATCGGGGTGAATGTGAGGCATTATTTGTAAAGCACATTGAGCATCTGATGCAGATGGAAAAGCACTATATAAATGCAGTCCATTTACCATTTGTTGGTTCTCCACTTCAGTGCTTTTCAGAAACGGCAAATCTGCTTCTTAGCCCCTCTCAAAGCCATTTAAAGATGTCAATCATGAGTCACCTTTGTGTGGATTAAAGTCACTAACTGGGACTATTGTCAAGAAATGATAATCGTCCTCCATTACAGCTCCAAACGCTGTGTGGCTCTCTGCCGAGTCAAGTTAGAAAGATAGAGTCCCGTCAGAATGAATGACTGCAAAGCGAGCCGCTGTTTTAAATCAAAGAACACCTCTTTCAAAATGTTTTAATACAGACAACAAACTACAACAGACCAAAACCATTTTTTTCATCCCAAAATAAGATGTCCACCGTTCTTTATGAATTATTTTGATGTTGATGTGCAGCACAGCCGGCTGCAAGAGCTCAGCTCAGAGACTATAGAGTTACAATTGTCTCATTAATATCTGAAAAGAAATGCTTTTGACAAAAACTTCAGATTTTGTTTATTTCTATTTATGTCCAGAGATAAAGGATCCAGTGACCAATTTCATATTTATTTACTTCAAGACTCAATAAAATGTTGATGACAAAGAAAACTTGTAAAGCCTACTTTTAGTACATGTTGTGTGTGGGACGCTGAAGAGGAGGTACTGCTGGCCCACCACCACCAGAGGGCGCCCTGCCTGGAGTGCGGGCTCCAGGCACCAGAGGGCGCTGCCGCCTGATGAGAGCAGCCAGGGTGACAGCTGTCACCCATTACTGGACACAGCTGACTCCACTCAGCAGAGGAGGTATATCAGCAGGACAGCGTCTCCACCTCAGTGCTGAGTTAGCGCCTTGAGTTTAAGGTAATCACCTCTGCAGCATATTCTGTGTTTTTGACAATACTTGATAAACCTTTCAGGACAGCGGACTACTGAAGACCAAGTGTTTTGGATAAGTACTCACCTTTCCTGCTTTAGTGTAACAAGAGGTGGAGGCGGCTTCGCCCCTCTTCATCTACTGGGTGCGGTCGCATCCCTACCTGTGTGTTTGTGCTCTTTTCCGCCAGCAGTACCGGATCCGACGAGCGAAGGCAGTGGCTACCTGGGAATTCGGGACTTGGCGGTTCCAGTACTTCTGGGTTTCGGTGGCAGAGGAGATCTGGGTGGTTCCGGTTCGACTAGGACGGACGTCTCCTACCTTCGGGCCTGCCCACACGTCACCAGCAGATTTCGGCTTACACCTCCAAATTGTTAATTGTTGTATTAGTTGTGCTCTTCTCACAACAGTAAAACTTGTTCTTACTTTTCTCCATTGTCCGTTCATTGCGCCCCCTGTTGTGGGTCCGTGTACCAACACTTTCACAACAGTACACAGAAAATTCACAAGAGGTATTGATAAGGGAATCAATCAGGAATCGGATTGATAAGTGGAATTGATAATGGCATCGATATCTATAAAATCTTATCAATACCCATCCCTAGTACTCAGTAAGGCCAAACACATTCTGGACTACAAATCACTCCACATTCTCTATTGCTCACTGGTTTTACCATATATAATTACTGTGTAGACGTTTGGGGCAGTACTTATAAATGTACACTACATTCACTATCGATACAACAAAAAAGAGCCATGAGCATAATTCATAATGCCAGTTACAAAGAACATACAACTTCACTGTTCTTAAAATCAAAAACATTAAAATTCAATGACCTGGTTCATCTACAAACAGCACACAGTCTGTATAAAAGCAGCAAATAATCTACCTCCTGGGAATATTTAAAAATAGTTTAACAGAGATAGGGATTATAATCTCAGGGGGGAGTACAAACTAAAACATTTACGGGTTCCTACAACATTTAAAAAGTATATCAATATGTGGGGTGAAGCTGTGGAACTGGGTGGTGGCGGAGCTCAGGCAAAGTCCAAGCATGACCCAGTTCAAACGGTGGTATAAAAACATGGTTTTGACAGGGTACAGGGAGGAGGAAGGTTTTGGATGGTCACCAATTGTTTCATGTGTCCATTTATTACTTACATTTATTTATTTATTTATTGTTTTCTTTGTTGTCTGTAAATATGCACATATATATAATTATGAGATGTTAGGTATATATATACACTTATTTGAAAATTTGTTTGAAAAATATAGAATAAATAGATATGTTGACACTGTGGTTTTGTTTTGTCTTTTTTATGATTTGTTGCTTTCTATGTGTGTTGTTGTTGTTTCCTTATTTGCTTTGTTTTTATGTCCAAAATAAAAACTTTCATTCATTCATTCAATGTGCAATATCCACTGCCAATGAAATATCCAGTTTTGCACATACTTTTCTCTTTTTATATACAATCTCTTTTTTGCTACTACAACCCCAATTCCAGTGAAGTTGGGACATTGTGTGAAATGTAAATAAAAACAGAATACAATACGATGATATCAGAAACGAAGCAGTACAGTACCTGGTTAGTACTTGGATGGGAGACATCTTTGGAACACCAGCAGCTGTGTGTGTGTTTCTCCAGGTTACACTGGAGTTGCATGAGGAAGGGCATCCAGCGAAAAACTTGTGCCAAATACGAATGCAGATCGGTCTGTATCCACTGTGGTGACCCCGAACACAACGGGAGCAGCCGAATGGACAACAACGACAGTTGTCATGGAGGAAACTATCTATAGAGACCAAAACTGCTTTTTGTACGAAGCTGTAAAAATGTTAATTTCTGCTACATTGGGCATTTTAACATGGACTTGAAATGGGAACCTGCTCAGTTGAAGCTGTGGAGCCAGCTTCAAGTGGCCAGTCAAGAAACTACAACTTTCTCTTCTTCCAGGTGGAGCTTCATCTGAGACCATCAAAGTTTATCGCTTGGTTTACACCTCCTCCGATAAATCTGTCTGCTTTTGGTCTTTCAGTGTTGTGTGGGCCGCTGAAGAGGAGGTACTGCTGGCCCACCACCACGAGATGGCGCCCTGCTTGAAGTGCGGGCTTCAAGCACGAGAGGGCGTCGGAGCAACCAGGAGTGACAGCTGTCACTCATCATCCATACCAGCTGTCACTCATTCACTTCTCATCACCACCACCATAAAGGCCGGACTGCAACTCCACCTCCCCACCGAGAAATCAACTACCATTCAGGTAATTTCTCTGCTGCCTGACACTGTGTGTGTTTAACCTAAACTTCTATTGCAGCCGTTTTCCTGGAGTGTTTCCTTATCTGGAGGATTGGCGTTTGGTGTGACAGCGACGGCTTCGCCTCACACCCCAACTCAGATAAGTGGTTGACCAGGAGCTGCACGAGTGTGTGTGATTGGAGGTGGAGGTTTTCCCTCCTTTACTTAAGACAGACTGTGGGATTACTGAGTGTGCGAACTCACACTCATCTGGACTGTCTCTGTTTTCTGCCAGCAGAGTCTGACTGCTGAAGACAGCGGCCACCTGGGGCGCAGGGCTTGGCGGCTCCGGTGTTCTTCAGCTCCGTTGGTGGTGGAAGCTGTGTGGGGATCCAGCTCTTCTCTCGCCAGGCGTCTTCTATCGTCGAGCCTGCCCACACGTCACCTGGTGTATGATTGACAGTCCACCATATTGTTATTGTCTGTACGTCGTTGTGCGATTCACAACATTAAATTGTTACTTTTGGCTTATCCATTGTCCGTTCATTAACGCCCCCTGTTGTGGGTCCGTGTCACGTCACTTTCACAACATTCAGGTCTTCACATCTCATCAGTCTGGTCTTCACATTCTGTCAGTCTGACACACACACACACACACACACACACACACACAGTCAAAGATATACACAGAGAAAGACAGACAGAAACACACAGAGAAACAGACAGAAAGAGAAATACACAAAGGAATCGAGAAAGACAGACACACAGAAAGAGAGAGATACAGAGAGAGAGAGACAGAGAAACACACACAGAAAGAGAGAGATACACACAGAGACACAGACAGAGAAAAACAGACAGAAACACACAGAAAGAGAGAGATACACACGGAGAAAAACAGAAACACACAGAAAGAGAGAGATACACACAGAGACACACAGAGAAAGACAGAAACACACACAGAAAGAGAGAGATGCACACAGAGACACAGAGAAACACACAGAGAAAAACAGACAGAAACACACAGAAAGAGAGAGATACACACAGAGAAAAACAGACAGAAACACACAAAGAGAGAGATACACACAGAGAAAAACAGAAACACACACAGAAACAGAGAGATACACAGAGAGAAACACAGAGAAAACAGACAGAAACACACACAGAAAGAGAGAGATACACACGGAGACACAGACAGAGAAACACACAGAGAAAAACAGACAAACACACAGAAAGAGAGAGATACACACAGAGAAAAACAGACAGAAACACACACAGAAAGAGAGAGATACACACAGAGAAAAACAAAAACACACACAGAAACAGACAGAAAGAGAAATACACAAAGGAACCGAGAAAGACAGATACACAGAAAGAGAGAGATACAGACAGAAACACAGGAAGAAAGAGAGCGATACAGAGAGACACAGACAGAGAAACACACAGAAAGAGAGAGATACACACAGAGCAAAACAGAAACACACACAGGAAGAGAGAGATACAGACAGAAACACAAGCAGAAAGAGAGAGACACACAGAGAGAGACAGACAGAGAAACACACAGAAAGAGATAGATACACACAGAGCAAAACAGACAGAAACACACACAGAAAGAGAGAGATACACACGGAGAAAAACAGAAACACACAGAAAGAGAGAGATACACACAGAGACACACAGAGAAAACAGACAGAAACACACACAGAAAGAGAGAGATGCACACAGAGACACAGAGAAATACACAGAGAAAAACAGACAGAAACACAGAAAGAGAGAGATACACACAGAGAAAAACAGAAACACACACAGAAACAGAGATACACACAGAGAAACACAGAGAAAACAGACAGAAACACACACAGAAAGAGAGAGATACACACAGAGACACAGACAGAAACACACAGAGAAAAACAGACAGAAACACACACAGAAAGAGAGAGAGATACACATGGAGAAAAACAGAAACACAGAAAGAGAGATATACACATTGAGAAAAACAGAAACACAGAAAGAGAGAGATACACACAGAGAAACACAGAGAAAACAGACAGAAACACACAGAAGGAGAGAGATACACATGGAGAAAAACAGAAACACACAGAAAGAGAGAGATACACACAGAGACACACAGAGAAAACAAGACAGAAACACACAGAAAGAGAGAGATACACACAGAGAAACACAGAGAAAAACAGAGAGAAACACACAGAAAGAGAGATACACACAGAGAAACAGAGAAAAACAGAGAGAAACACACAGAAAGAGAGAGATACATACAGAGAAACACAGAGAAAAACAGAGAGAAACACACAGAAAGAGAGATACACACAGAGAAACAGAGAAAAACAGAGAGAAACACACAGAAAGAGAGAGATACACACAGAGAAACAGAGAAAAACAGAAACACACACAGAAAGAGAGAGATACAGAGACACAGACAAACACACAGTCAGTGTTTATTAGCCTCAGTCAGAAAAGGCTACAGGCACACAAGCTGATGATGTCATTCCTCAAGCTGATTGGTTAATCCTGACTTCCTCCTCCCGCCTTCCATCTCTCTTTCCACCATCCTCCCCCCAACGATGACTCTCCTCTGGTCCAGCCAGAAAGATGATGATGATGATGGTTGTGACATCATAATGGAGCCAGCCAATGATGAGGCAGAGAGGGAATGTAAGGGCCGTGTCCAGAGCCCAGGATGAGAGCTGACTGAGGCAGAGGAGACAGAAGAGGAAGACACCAGGAAAAAGAGGGAGGGAGAGGAGGCCTTGTCCGAGAAGAGGAGCATCGACACCGGTTTGGTAGAGGAGAGGAGGAGGACGAGGAGCAGGACGAGGAGGAGGAGGGTTTCTGACAGGAACAGTGGTGAGCTGTCATGGACAAATATCGTCCAAAGAGACCCACCACCCTGGCTCTGTTCCCACGGTTACCCCCGGCTGGTACCCAGGTAACACTGTGTGTATGTGTGTGTGTGTGTGTGTGTGTGTGTGTGTGTGTGTGTGTGTGTGTGTGTGTGTGTGTGTGTGTGTGTGTGTGTGTGTGTGTGTGTGTGTGTGTGTGTGTGTGAGAGAGAGAGAGAGAGAGAGAGAGAGAGATACATCCTGGGCGGATCCTGTAGTTTTTACTGAGGAGTAGACTGATGTGTAATGTGTGTGCTTCATATTTCAGGATGATACACATCTGGTGTGTTGTAGTGCCATAATTTTGTATTTCTGGTGATGTGTCACAGTTGTGTATTTCTGGTGATGTATCACAGTTATTTCTCTGGTTTAGTGCCGTGGTTGTGTATTTGTAGTTGCATGTCACAGTTGTTTTTCTGTGGTTTAGTGCCATTGTTGACTCGCGTGTAGAGGATGAGGATGAGATGTGCTCTGGAGAGAAGGGGAATGAAAGTTAGTAGGCACAAGACTGAGTAACTTTGTGAATATGTGTGTGTGGCCGGGCGGGGGGGTGGGGGGGGGTGTCATTGTGTGGTTGCAAGGAGAAGAGGTAGTGAAAGTAGATGAGTTTAAATACTTGGGGTCAACTATCCAAAATTAGGGGACAGGGTGAGATGGAAACGGTTACGGGAGCAGCCTAAAGAAGGAGTAGCAGTACAGGTTGTGCCATAATTTTATATTTCTGCTTGTGTCACAGTTGTTTCTCTGGTGATGTGCCAGTTATGGTTCTCTGGTTCAGTGTCATATTTGCGCATTTCTGGTTGTGTGTCGCAGTCGCGCATAATAGTTGTGTGTTCCTGCACTTCAGTTAATGGATTCAGCCTGTTTACCCGAAACACTTTGGAAAATTCTGTCACTTCCAGATCGTATGAGCAGCACACGGAGCTGAGATGTTTTCCTTCGGGCAACACAGCTGCACTGACTTGCTCAACTGCACACAGGCTGTGTTCAGGTGTCCGGAGTCCTGCTCTCAGACCGCTGTTCCATCTCATGTAACTCTTTGTCCTCACGGGGTGTTGGCATTGGGTTTTTGGTTTGCCACAATGGTACCACTTGATGGCCACAGAGGTGCAAATATCAGCAGAGTGAGGAGCAGAGCGTGAGAAGAAAAAGAGACAAACAGCTCCAGCGATGAAATTTGAAAGTGATGCTTGTGAAGAGCATCATTATTTATTTTGTTATTTATTTATTCTGCATTTCAAGTTCTGGGTAATTTTACATGCAGCAACACGCTGTAGGTGAGCTTCCATGTGTGATTAGGTGCTTCCATGCACATAAACATAGTGTAAAGTCCTATTTAATCGTAGGTTTCTCTCCCAGGATATTTAAAAATTTGAACTGCTGACTATGCAAGCATAACGTAGTTTGAGAAGGAAACAGCAACCTTCTCATGTCTGACTCAAGTGACTTGAACAAACCACAGCGCGGGTTTAACGCATGTGAGCGCAGCTTAAATGCACCTTTAATATTAATAAGATTTAAAATCTTCATGCACAAAATGCAAGTACATGCTAAACATTCTCTAGACAATGTTTGTTATTGTTACCAGCAGGACACGCAACTTATACACAACATGAGTTATCCATAACAGTGAAATTCACTCTCCCTGTCAGGGCCGGTGCTAGCCATTTGAACAATAATTCAATATTTCAGAATTTGTCAGTGTGGTTCTGTTTATTTCCAAGATAACTTCTCAATACTCAATATTAAATTAATATTGAGTTGTCATTTTAATAATAATTTAGTAATGTGGCTGAGGTGGCTCGAGCATCTTTTGCGGATGCCCCCTGGACGCCTCGCTGGAGAGGTGTTCCGGGCACGTCCCATCTGGTGGAGGCCCCGGGGAAGACCCAGGACATGCTGGAGGGACTATGTCTCTCGGCTGGTTTGGGAACGCTGGGGGAGGTGTGTGTGGATCGGGAGGTCTGGGCAGCTTTGCTTGAGCTGCTGCCCCCGCGACCTGACTCCAGATAAGCGGAAGAAAATGGATGGATGGATTTAGTAATGTTTTGAAAACAGCTGCAAATAAATAATTTTGCATTAACAATGGCACCAAAGATGACAAAAAATAAATATAAAATTTAAACTAAATAAATACCACCACAAAATATTCAAGTGATTATCCTTGTAAGTGATAGATACATGTAAGTGATAATGTGCAAATTTCTTCAGTAAGTTATATACATAACATACATTTGCAATCTGTGTCAAACTTTCTGTGTCTCTCTCTCTGTCATTCTCTCTGTCTCTCTATATACATAACTTACTGAAGAAATCTGCACTTATTACATACAAATAACTGCACAATAGACTTTACTCAAGCAAGGAACAGTAGATTCATTTTTGCATTGCTTATGCTCTCTGTCTCTCTCTGTGTCTCTCTGTGTCTCTCTCTGTCTCTCTCTCTCTGTCTCTCTCTCTCTGTCTCTCTCTCTGTCTCTCTCTCTCTCTCTGTCTCTCTCTGTCTCTCTCTCTGTGTCTCTCTGTCTCTCTCTGTGTCTCTCTGTCTCTCTCTGTGTCTCTCTGTGTCTCTCTGTGTCTTTCTCTCTGTCTCTCTCTGTCTCTCTGTCTTTCTCTGTGTCTCTCTGTGTCTCTCTGTGTCTCTGTCACTCTCTGTGTCATTCTCTCTGTCTCTGTGTCTCTCTGTCTCTCTCTGTGTCTCTCTGT